>NW_015388170.1:91174-102551 GCF_001527695.2 Protobothrops mucrosquamatus | reverse complement strand
CTCTCTCTCTCTCTCTCTCTCTCTCTCTCTCTCTCTCTCTCTCTCTCTCTCTCTCTCTCTCTCTCTCTCTCTCTCCCTCTCCCCGCCCCCACACACCTACCCACACCCACACACATGTGTGGGTTAAAGTAACTTCCTGCAGTTTGAAATATATTCAGCTTGGTTCTCAAATATTTTGATGTGGCAATTACTTTTGACGTGGCAGTGCTCCAGGATGGTACAATGGCTTCCTAGCTAAAATTGCTCCTTTAGTTAAATGTCTGCTGAAACCCTGATGTTATGTTTTAGTCCCCGCTTGAAGTCTCATAACATCTCTCCTTTTCTCAGTTTCCACATCCAATCTTCAGAAAGCATATGTTAGGGACTGTCTCTCGGTTTGTTAGGGTGTTTTTTATAGAATCTTTCAGCTTTCACATCGCTAGCTTTCAGCCAAGTGGCTTCAGACAGCGAGTATCCCTTCCATTGTACTAGGTACTGCAATTTTCCTTTAAAAATTCTAGAATCAAGAAATTGCTTTACTTCATAGTGAGTCTGACCCGCTACCACAAGGGGTCCAGGTGCCTTCTGAGAGGGAGGTCTTAAAGTGGAGCCCCGAAAAGATTTCAACAAACTGCAATGAAAGACAGGGTGAACTCTCCCTAAAAGCCTAGGGAGTTTTAATTCTACTGTGACTGGGTTAGTGATCTTTACAATGGGAAAAGGCCCCAAGAATTTCAGTCCTAATTTCTTGCTGAGTAATTTGAGGCGTAAATATTTAGTTGACAGATAAACCTTTTCCCCAACTTGGAATGTTCTTTGAGGAGCCCTCTTTTTATCTGCCTGCTTTTTATAGGTCTCAGAAGTCTTTTTTAAAGCAATTTTTGTGGCTCTCCAAAATTATTCGTTTAGGGGCACCATGCAGCTGGTAGATATGTTTCAAGAACAGTTTAGTCAGTCACTGGGCAGACGGGAGTCCTTTACAGGTGATGAAGTGAGCCTGCTTTGAAAACAGGTCTATCACAGTCCAGATGACTGTATTTCCTCTACTTTCAGGGCTCGGGGCTCGGGACCTCTAGATCAGGGGTGTCAAACTGCTGGCCCATGGGCCGATTTCATCATACCAGAGCCGTGCCCACCCTATTGCCGGCAATGGCGAAAAAGTTCCGATATGTTGCATGATGTCACGTGATATCGCGAGTTTGACATGTCTGCTCTAGATAGTTAGGACAGTTAGAGATTTTGGCTTAATGTCATGGTTCCGACAGATGAAACTCTTTAAAGAACTTTTAGGCATTGTTTACCTTAGAGAATCTTTATTTGAGTAGCATAGCATCAGCATGTACATAGGCAAAGCTAAAATCTGAATTCCCATCCCCTCAGCACATAGTATCAATGCAGAATTCCCTCCTCTAATTAACAGTCATAAATCATATTCTCCAATTAGTTTGAAATGCAGGCTTTCCCTCCAGTTCTTCAAAACGGCCATTTCTTATCATGTCTTATTTCAAAAAACCTTGATTCTCACACTAGTTATGATATTGTTATGTCTAACTAAACTCCCATGCACATTCCTCCTCCTCCCCCCCAGTATCCTCTAATTCTAACTCTAATTCTAAGAGTAAAACATAAGAAGGAAAATGGCTGCATCTCCATCTGTTGTCCAAGCAAAAACATCCGATGTTAGCAGTGTTGACAGATGATTTCATTGTGAATTTCAAGATACAACATCAAGAAGGATTGCAGCATAATCATACATGCATACTAGATTTCAAAAAATTCAGTTTTAACAAGCTTAGGGGACTACTAGGCAGATTCCCCTGTACAAACATTATGGGTTAAAATGATCACAGGACAATTAGAAACTTCTCAGAAAGGAGATCCCAGAAGTACAATTTCATATCATTTCAATAAAAAGAAAAGAAAAGACATGAAGTTTGAAGCTGCATAGGGAACTGTGACCGGCACAAGAGTTAAAAGGAACATGAAAAATAAGAAATCATAAAGGCTAAGCCTAAAGTGCAAAAGGAAGGTAAACTTGCAAAGAAAACTAAAAGCAACTAAAGAAAAACCCTTTTGAGGATAGTAAACAATGTGAAGGAGAGGATAGAACTCCCCATCTCCTACTGTGCTTTGATCTTCCTCAAAGAAGGGAATTGTATCCAGCTAGGACTAAATAGAACAATTGACAAAAGAAAGAAATGGGACCCCAAAGAAAGTAAAGGGTTGCGGAGCCTCTGGCTAGGGTTATGAATCAGTTTGTCTCTGGAACTCAAGTCAGTTAGACCTGAGAGTCTTGAAGAATATCAGGAATGTCATTTTGGAGTCCCTTTCTGTAATTTTTGAGAAATCATAGTGCTAGAGGATTGGAAAAGATATTTCTGTCTTCAACAAAGGGACAAATGAGGACCAGTATAATTAAGAACTATCTTCTTGAAGTTGATACTAGACAAAACTCTGGAACAGATTATTAAACATAAATTTATCAAAAATAAGCCATACTAACAGAATAACAAAGTTAGAAGGGAATGACAATTTGGAATGATAGAAAATAACAAAATTAATTTCAAAAAGGAAAATGCAAAGTATTTCATTTGGGCAGGGAAAAAAACAAAGACATGAATAAAGCTTATATTGGCATACATAATACCGGGCAGCAGTAGATGTAAAATAGTTCTGGGAATCTTTGTGGATCATAAGTTGAACATGAGCCAACAGTGTGTTCTAGCTGCAAGAAAATAAAAAATAAAGCTAAGCTAAATTAAAAATACAGCGTCAAGATGAAAATAAGCACTATTCCTTTTTATTCTGTAATGATAAACCATACCTAGAACATCGAGTTCTGGACCTTGACAAACAGGATCTTTTCCAGAGGAAACCAACCAAGATGTTAAGAGACTGGGAAGGAACAAAGAATGGTTAAAGAGGTTTTTGAATGGTTAGCCTGTGAAAAGAATGCTGTGGACAAATATGATAGCTGAATAATTCTTATATAGAACATAGGATATATATTTCAGTGTTGTTTCAAAAGACAACATCAAGAATGCATTCAAAGCTATCCCCCTCCCTCACCTGGGCCCCTCTGATCATTTCTCAGTGCTGCTTATTCCAGCATATAAACCTTTATTAGTCAGAGTGAAACTTACAGAACCCAATAAACACCAGGCAAATGTGGAAAGGAATCCAGGCTGTTACGGATTATAAGGTGGCTCCATCGAGTTGCAAGGACAACACAGACTTCCTAAACAAGCTGAATACATTTTTGGAAGATTTGAGGCATCAAATAGCACTCCTGCTAGGAAAGCTGTGCCCTATCCTGACGAGCAAATGCTTAGCTTTGATGTAACATTCTGAAACAGCCGGCCGAGATAATATCCCTGGACGTGTTCTTAGGGAATGCACAGATGAGCTGGCTTTTGTTCTCACAGATATTTTCAATCTCTCATTGCAGCAGGCAGTGGTCCCATTGTGTTTTAAGATGGCCATCATTTTACCATTACCAAAAAAGTCCACAATTACAGCCCTCAATGATTATTGTCCAGTTGCATTGACATCCATCATTATGAAATGCTTAGAGAAGCTGATAAAGGACATTATTGTATCTAGCCTCCCGCCAGCATTTGACCCGCTTCAGTTTGCTTACCGACCAAATCGCTCTACGGAGGATGCTATTTCTTCTGTTCTCCATCTGAGCTTGAAGCACTTAGAGGAAAGAAACACTCATGTGTGTTTGTTGTTTGTCGACTTCAGTTCGGCATTTAACACAGTCATTCCCCAGCATCTAGTAGACAAACAGGGCCTTTTAGGCTTAAACACTCCTTTGTGCAACTGGATTCTTGATTTTCTTACCAACAGGCCCCAATATGTGCAAGCTGGAACAAATATTTCTAATACCATTTTCTTGAGCACAGGTTCTCCTGAGGGCTGCGTCCTAAGTTTGCTGCTATTCACCCTGTTGACCCATGACTGTTGTGCTAGGTTTGCCACCAACCATATTGTGAAGTTCGCAGATGATACAACAGTAGTGGGCCTTATTCATGATGACAATGAGGGTGCTTACCGCAAGGAGGTTAAGGGTTTGGTGAACTGGTGTAAGGAAAACAGCCTAGTTTTACATACTGGAAAAACCAAAGAGATCATTGTTGATTTCAGAAAAGGCAGGCACAGCCACACTCCTCTGTGCATTAATGATTCACCTGTGGAGATAGTTACCAGCATCAAATTCCTGTGTGCAGTTAACAAGTAGGCTGGCTTGGTCGCTCAACAGTGAGAAACTGCTGTGCCTGCATTTTTTGCATAGCATGAGAAAAGCTCATCTTCTTTCCCCTATCCTTACCACTTTCTACAGAGGGATGATTGAGAGCATCCTGTCATACAGCATCACAGTCTGGTTTAGAAGCATCACTGCTTCAGACAGGAGGGCGGTGCAGAGAGTGGTGAGGATGGCTGAAAAGATCATTGGCAGTTCCTTCCCTTCCATCCAGGACATAGCACATAAGTGTTGCTTGAGCAGGGTACGTAAGATTGTCTGGGATACGACACATCTCTTCACGACCTGTTTTCCTTGTTACCTTCTGGGAGGAGGCTCCGTGGTATCCAAATCAGATTCAGTCACAGTTTTGTGCCAGACAGTATTAACCTTGTGAACTCTAAAGCTTCCTCCTTCCGTTATGTATTCAAGACAGTGATTAATATTTATATGTTACTTATATGTAAGGCTGTAGGTCTATACATATGTTGTATATAGTATGTTTAAATGTGTGTTATGTATGTGTACACTTTGAGAGCAAGCAACTAAATTTCATTTTTAATGTGTGCCGTTATGCCCACAGTAAAAAATGACAATAAAGGTTATCTATCTATATATCTACAAGACAAGAAACAATAACTTTAAATGATAAGGAAACCATCTTACTGGACATCAGGAATAATTTCCAAATGGTAATAGTTGTTCAATGGTGGAACAAATTACCTTGAGAGGTGGTGACTCTCCTTTACTGGAAGTATTTGTCGGAATGCTGTAGTAGTGAATTTCTTTATTAGGTCATGGATGGACTAGATGATTTCCATCTTTCAGCCCTTATATTCTGTGATTTTATGATAAATTACAAGTGAATCCTTGTAGGTAAGTAATTCTTATCTAACAGGGCTCACCATGTTTCTTTGATGTTTTATCAATATATCAGTTTACATTTTGAGTCTTGTCTTGTGTTCCATTATCTTTTTCTTCATCGTCCCTTCTCATGACACTGAATAACAATATGCTTTCTCAATTCTTTATGCTCCTGAAATACTTCTCATTATAGGGGCCATGACTGTTCTCACATATTTTGAAATGCTTGTTTTACAGGAGTGTTCAGTTGTTTTAACCTTAGTCATCAGAGCTTAATTAATTAATCTGTAAAAATGACAAGATTACCCTAAGATTAAGCTTTCTGGGCCAAAAGGCCAATTATCATGCAAGATACATTATTCACTTGTGAGTGCAAAGTATATGGTTTAGGTTTAGGTTTTATTCAATTTATACCCCGCCCTTCTCCTAGCGGACTCAGGGCGGCTTACAGCAAGTTAAAAAACAGACAAACCATACAAAAATACTAAGTTTAAAATACAATTAAAATGAAATATTGATTTTTTTGCCGTTTCTTTTTAAAATTATGTTAAAAACCAAATTAAAATCAAATTAAAATCAAATTAAAATATCCCTTAGGCCAGTCCCGCTAGCTGGAATAGCCATGTCTTGAGGGCGCGGCGGAAGGAGGGGAGATCTTGTATGTGCTGATATATGCTTCATTTATCCAATCAGCAATTACAAATTGGTAACATTTTGCTGCTGTCTGTTCCTTGTGTACATGCTTTAATAGTTAATGTTAGTAAAATTAAGCTTTTTTCTATATATAAAAGTAATAGTAGCATCATAGTTATCCATGGCTTCGCTTTCTTATTGTAAGTAAGAACAAATTCCACAGCTTCCTACTTTTTCCTAAATTAAAGTTTACAGCATCTCTTTATATTGGCAATACTAGCTGTCCTGGAACTGGTTAGAGTTATAGTACAGTGAATATGGAGGCCATAAGTTCCTATATCGATTAAAGCACTGTTGATTTAAATCTCAACCTGTAATTGTTCTCATACATATTTTGGAGAGTAAGTTAGAGAGAAATTGTTAGACCAACAGCTTCTTAATAAAAAAAATTCTACCCCCTTTTTATTTTGGCCATATTAAAAGGTCTATCTAAAATATTGATGACAGAATCCTTTTACTGGCATTATTTTATTCACTCTTTCTTGTCTTCAAAATCTGCGACATATGACAACAGGGCACTGAAAACAACATAAGAGGTATAACTTTCAAATTGTTGTATTCTTGTACTGTACCATTGTTCACGTTTATATAGCCTGCTTAAATGAAGAGACAAGTCTGTTTCTTATGCAACCTTAAGTCTTTAGTTGTGAGGAAGGAACTAATAAGAAAACTACAAAATAGTCCAACCTTTTTTTTTGCAGTTTTTCCCTTCCCTATACCCCGTGCATAAATATTCATTCTCAATACCTGAGGCAGACTCCATCATTCTCAACCAATGGTTTTACAGATAAATAAATTACAAAATAAAGCAAAAAGAAGCAGAAGACAAGAGCAGTTAACACATTTAAATTTATTTGCAGAATCATCAACAGCTATTCTCTTGTCAGAGCATTCAGGATTCTCATTGAACGTTTTAATTGATAATTCAGGCAGTGGTTTCTATTAAGTGTTTCTGCTGAAGAATCAGTACATCCCATTAAAAGTAGCTCTGTCAATTTTATTTGCCAATCCCAATGGAATTTAGGTTGATATTTTAGCTTTTAAACTAATTTAAAACAATTCTGACAGTAGTTGAAAAGGACTCCTGGGTATTAATTTATTTGTCTAAAGACTAAATGGCTTAAACACTTAAATCTTTAAATTATATTATAGTAGAAATTAAAATGAACAAACCCTTATATTTCCCCTCTGGAAAATGAGTTTAATTTAAAAAAAAACCATTCTTATAATGTTTTGTGCTGAATTCAAAATTATATCTAGCTTTGTCTTAACTGTTATGAGATATTACTTCAAAAGATAATACAATTAACAAAATGTTCAAAAGAATTTATTAGGAATGATTTTCTTTTATACATAACTAATTATATCCGATTTTATGAAGCTAAACAGGATCAGTCTTTTTCAGTGCTATGATGAGAGACCACAAGAAAAGCCTTGAGCTAATTTGGATGTAAAAAAAAATAAAGACTATGGCAAATTGCGGAACATTCTAAACAAGAGAAGTTGGGGATGGGGAAAAGCAAGAAGGAAAGTAATCTGTTACCTGATAAGAATAGATGGGTAGAAATGAGAAGAAAGAGGATAGAAAAAGTCACAGGACCAATTGGAGATAAAAGGGTGAATGAAAATGGTGACTGCTTAGAAAACACACACAAGCAATTACAACTGCATAAAGAATTGTTGTTTCTCTCACTAATTAGAGACTTAGTGATCAATATGAAGGTGATAAAAAGTTCTAAATAGGGGATGGCAAACCATTTTTTGATCTTGTTAAGAGTGGTTCTTGCTAAAAAAAAAAAAGGCTTAGAAAAAGGAAAGAAGTAAAAGAAATGGGCGTGGAAGTAGAAACAGTACAGGAACAGAAACTATCACCTATGAAAAAGTATTAGATGCAAAGTGGACCTAAGAAAAGAGGATGCAATGGCAAATAATTTCTGTGATGTTGCCAATAAAGCTGTATGAATTTAGTCACCAGCAACTGAGCTCAATTTGAGGACTTATATCACCTATTATCTATACCCGTGGTGGCGAACCTATGGCACGCGTGCCACAGGTGGCATGCAGAGCCTTTTCTGTGGGCACGCGTGCCATCGCCCTAGTCCTAGGCCTTCAGCTGGGTTTTATAAAACCTTTTTGCTTTAGGCCTCCACCACTCTGTGCAAACCCCCCCCCCCCGGTTCAATCAATTTCAACTTCTTGCGGGAAAAAAAAAGATCTCGCAAAGTTGGAATTGATTGATTGAGCTTTTTAGTCCCACCCAGTCTGCCGTTACCACCGCAGCCACGCCCATCCAATGGGCCACGGCCACCCGGCACCCGACGATACATAAGTGGGTTTTGGGTTGCAGTTTGGGCACTCAGTCTCTAAAAGGTTCGCCATCACTGATCTATACCATTGTATTTTCTTCCCATTCATCCAAATAATTAAGTTGCTGAAAATATTTTGAATTAAATTCTCTGGCTGAATTCTGCATTCAATTAGATCCCATTGCCTTTAAGTCTCAATGAATCCTTCATTGAATAGGACACCTTTTTGTTTCAGAAACATTTTTTGATGTTTCACATCATCACCATAACTCCAATATACCATCCATTTCCTTATTTAAGAACACATAGTGCTCTATGTTTTCAATGCAATTTTTATAGAGTTCTTTACATGTTTGGCATAACCATTCTAAATGGGTATCTCAGTGGATCCTGCTTTTTACTTTTAATTACATGATGGAGAAAGTCTTAAAAACAGGCAAGTAATAGTAAATAATAATAAATTTGGAATATCACATGGCATTAGATTTGAAAACTGTATATAGAATCCACATAGGAGAAAATACTGCTTTCCTGGCTACCAGAAGCCATTTGTTTTCCATTTCTTTTATGGTATAGTATTGATACAACAGCAGGTAGTTCTTGCTTAATAATTGGGACTGGCAACTCGATCATTAAGTGATATAGTCATTGTGTGACACATCACAAGGCTGCAACAGATTTACGATCTCACTTTCACTGCAATCATTAAGCAAATCATGCATGGTTATTAAGCAAGACATCATGTCACTGCAACCTATGATTTTACTGCCAGTTTCTTCATTAACTCTGCTTGTTGGAAGTCAGATGTGAAGCACACAAATGGTGATCATACAACTGCAGCCTGCTGTGATGATCACAAACACCTGCAAAGTGCCTGAATCTCAATCACTACTGATCATGGAGTCCTGCAACAGTCAAAATGTGAACACCAGTTGTAAAAATGCTTTTTCAGTGTTTCTGTAACTTTGAACAGTCACTAAATAAGCAAGGACTCCCTGTATATTCTTTCCAAGTTGCATATAGCTCTCTATGTTTTAGCCAGAGTCATAAACTTATGCAGTTAGTTTATTACCTCTACAATACTCAACTGTTCTCTCTCCCCTTAGTAGTCCCTTCTTTCTATTCTGCTTTGTAAAATAAATAAAATAAAATAAAATAAAAAACCTATTTCAACCAGAAAAAAATATTTATTTTTATTTGTACCCTGCCATTATTATTTTAACAAATAACTCAAGGCAGTGAACATATCCATCACACTGTCCTCCTCCTGTTTTTCCCACAACAACTATCTTGTGAAGTGTATAAAGGTGAGACACAATTAGTGGTCCAAAGTCACGCAGCTGGATAAGGTGGGACTTGAACTCACTTGAACTCATTTTCTAGATCAAAATTGAATTATGATTTCTAGGAAAAGCAGAAGGCAGGGGACTTTTTCTAATCAGAATAGTCCTGAGAGTATATGAAGTTGTTTGAATTACTTCTAATTATTTTCTGCTAAAATCAGTATGCAGAAAATTCCTTAAACTTAAAAAGAAAAATTTTCATCAGTCATGCCCATTTATATATGCTACATATTATTAATATGTTCAGTTTACTCACAGAATAGTTTGAAATAAAGAAAAGCAGCCAGACGCTGTTCCACCTTTAGAAATACTAAAAATGGAAAATTGATTCCTAAAATAAAAAGCTACAAAATGGAAAAGGAATTTATTTCTTGGTTCTAATCTCAAAGGGGATGTACTTTTTAATATTTTAAATGTCAGCTGCCACCATAAAAGTGTGTATAAATAAACTTTAGATCTTCTCACTCAGTTGCTGTCCTTCTATCAGGATCTGTCACTGTGAGGGAGATGATGAAAGCCCCCTTATCACACCATGTCGCTGCACAGGGACCCTGCGTTTCGTTCATCAGGCTTGTCTACATCAGTGGATTAAGAGCTCAGACACACGTTGCTGTGAACTCTGCAAGTATGACTTCATCATGGAGACTAAACTTAAACCTCTCCGAAAGGTAAGATGAAAACAATCCAACCAACTGTAATCTGTCATTACTCTTTCTTTTCCATGTTGTCTGAGAGGTAAAATAGCTTTATATGTGTTGATTGGTATTGTGCTATCTGTTTATTATATTATTTTTGTAAAAGGAAGCCAGCTGTTACTTCTGGTAAGCTGATACCTTACCAGAGAGCCATGGTGGTGCATTGGTTAGAATGCAATATTACAGGCTGACTCATTGTTCACTGCCAGGTGTTCAGTTCTGATCAGCTCAAGGTTGACTCAGCCCTCCATCCCTCTAAGGTCGGTAAAATGAGGACCCAGATTGTTGGGGGCAAGATGCTGATTCTGTAAACAGCTTAGAGAGGACTGTAAAGCATGTAAGTCTGTGAAGTGTATAAAGGTGAAGCGGCATATAAGTCTAAGTGCTATTGCTATTGTAAAATAATTACAAATCTGATTACATTCTATATATAACACATTCATGTTATCCAGAGACTGGATTTCTAGATTGAATGACTATTGGCCTTTGGGTAATATGTTGGAGGCTACCCTACATGGGAAGAAGGCAGGACAGTCTTAAACTAAGTTTAATTTTGTTGAGATTTAAAATATAGTTTCCATTTAATACAGTAATATGAATACTACCTAGTCATGTGTTCAAGCCTTCTTCCCTTCTGTCCCATTAAACTTCACAAGAAGGTCATTGGTGTCTGGGAGTTATATTCAAACCTTTTGAGTGGAGGAAACACACAGTCCAAGGACCTCAGATTGTGGACCTGCTATAGTTCTGTGCACTGATAACAGTATTATTTGAATAGCATTGCTGATAGGGTTGCCTAGTAAACATGTTTTAGATATAAACCCCAAACAAGCATTTTTATAACTGTGAATCATTCCATGCCACATAGGTTTTTGCAGATTTTTCAGGACTTTTAACCACAGCCAAATTTGGCAAAATATTTGCTATTATGGGAGGACTCTTACTGTTTTATTTTATCAAATTCCTTGTTCAGCAATTTGGGAAAAGTAAATGCAAATTCTTTTGTGCATTACAAAACCAAATCATGCATTTATTGGTAATAGAATATATTCAAATCTGTATATATGCCATGATGCATAGAACTGCAGAAGAGCAACAGATTATATTGATAAAAAATAAAAGCAATTATTTGAAGAGATATATCCTAATAGTTATTGACATTGGTTTAAAAACATATTTATGATTATATATATATATATATATATATATATATATATATATATATATATATATATATATATATATATATAT
>NW_015388170.1:89537-91016 GCF_001527695.2 Protobothrops mucrosquamatus | reverse complement strand
TATATATATATATATATATATATATATATATATATATATATATATATATATATATATATAAATTATTTAAACACTTCAAAAGATAAAAATATGGAGGTTTGCCAAGCATTTTATCTATATGAGTGTTAGAAGCTTTCTCAATTGTATTTGTTAATAAGGAAAAAACATAATCTTTGCAAAATACATGCATTGCTTACATCAAACCATTATTAAAAAACAGGAAGACTTAGCATATATTGATAGAGGGTGTAATGGATGCTATAATAAAATTTAAGCCTATAATAAATACCCAGCATGTAAAATTCTATTTTTTCTGTGACAATATAGATTACTTTGTTATATAATTTTATGTTTATGTAGTTATTTGCTTGCTTGTTTATCTTCTTATCTGCTTATTTAGAACGGTGTTCAAATAACTCTAGTTAAAAATTTGCATTAGATCATCTAGAGTATTTATCTTGGTGAAACTCTAGGATGTTCATTTATAAACTGCATGCTTTGGTATAGCAGAGGCTGAATTTGTGGGATTAATAAATTGATAATACTTTTATAATTTTGCATCAGTAACTCCACATGCATTCATAATTGTGACAGTTATATAAGCTGAAATTGAAACCTACATGAACTTCAGATGTTCCCGATTTATTTCACTAATCTTTCTAAATTTATCACTAATCCCATTCATCCATTTGAGTAAGTGAGATCTCTAAACTATTCTGGGCCTTCCTCTTCCACTCGTTTCATAATGTATAGATTTTCTATACTATTGTTTGAATAGTACTTCTCTACTGAGAAAAGCTTAAAAATCTGTTCATACAGATATCATCAAAATGGTGCTTTTAGTCATACTAGTTATGTTAATAGTAAGAAAACCTTTTGGCAATGTTTTCATTGGTTAATTCCACTTGCAGAATAATTATAGAAAAAAGTATGTTTAGTTCCTCCCTCTTGTTTTATATATTGTATTCCAATTCTTCTACAGTATAGTGTCAGGACAAATATTTTGCAAAGCATTTAATCTACTGCGTTTCTTAACAGCTTCCCTGGTTTGTGACACTTCACAGACATTGTCATTATTCTAACACAAAGAGTATCAGAGCTTTGAGAAAGAGGGAAGGGAGAAAGCAAGGAAAGCAAGTGTAAAGTCTTAGGAGCAACATACTGAACTTTCTGCTTATGTAAATTTATTTATTTTATTTATTTATTTATTAAATTTATATACCGCCCTATCTCCCTTGCGGGACTCAGGGTGGTAAACAGGCGATACTAAAAACCACGGTAATAGTTTGTTTTAAAATCGAATTAAATAACGGGCCTGTTCTAAAAACACACCCGTAAAAAACCCCCCACTGAAACATAATCAAACTACGCCAGGCCGGCCGCACGGAATAGATGGGCCTTCAGGGCTCGGCGAAAAAGGCGCAGGTCCGCAACTGTACGTAGGTCGGGGGGTAGGTCATTCCAGAGGGCAGGAGCTGC
>NW_015388170.1:65242-88797 GCF_001527695.2 Protobothrops mucrosquamatus | reverse complement strand
AGCCCTCCAGAGATCATCAACCAACGCGACCAATGCCGTTTCCGTGCAGTTCACATCATGGTACATTACTTTTCGGATTGACTTTTAAATTTCTTCAGAAGTCATCTATAGATTTAGAGTTTCTTTTGTTCTTTTCCCCCTTTTTTGGTTTGGTAACCTTCATTGGTTTATGTTAGCCTTTTCTAATCAAGTGGAACACATTAGAGTGAAAGAGGTACTGTAAAATCTAGAAACAGTCAGCATAAATATTGATAGCAGTGGCTTGTTAAACATAGCACAATTCTGTATATACAGTGCATTCATAAAGTATTCAGACCCCCTTCACTCCCAGCCACTTTCATCCACTGGTAAGGAGTTCCCAACCATTCATCCCTGCCCTAACCAGCCTCTCCTCTAGTTCTTACTCAAAGGAGGGGGGGAATAAACAGTTCAAAGCACCTATTCTAACAGACTGAGTCATGCAGTCAATAATCATCTTCACCCTTTCTGGAGCTAACAGAAATACAGACAAACTCAAGGGTGAGTGGGTGGGTGGGAAGAGTCTACAGCACACTGCCATGTTACTGTTACCCTCTCCCCTGCCCAATCATCCCTAATACCTCAAAGTTCCAAAGTCCTCTTTGGCCTCTGCAGATGGAAATGTTTTCATTGTGATTAATTTATCATAGCATACTGGAAACATTCCAATGCTACTGTGTTTGTAGTTGTTAATTACATTGAACCAAAATTCAGATTGCTATCAAACACTTTGCCTTCACAGTTATCACAGAAATGAGCTTGCCGTTAAAATGAAATTATTCCAACATGATTGATGGATTTTAAAAAATCTAAATTTTAGCTTTTATAGGGCAGATAAAATGTTCAACTCATTTAATTCAATGAAGTTGAAAACAGTGGTTTATTATTGGGTAATAATTGTTAAACAGAAGTATGTTTAGATCAGACAGTACAATTTTTTGTAAGAAACAGAATTCTGAATATTATGGTTCTTTGTCATTCATATTTCCTGAGCATAGAGATGAAAGCTAAAATTTGATCAACCTACACAGAAGTTTTACTAAATCTTTGTACTTGGTTCCATATATTTTATTAAGTATTTGCATTTTATTAATAGCCATATTAATATTCATTAATGTTAATCTTGTAACTCTAAAGAAACTGTTATGCTCTATTTTAATTTAAAAAATCAAAGTACCTAACAAATAGAGACTCAAAAAGCAACCTACCTTAGAGAATGGCCAAATTTCTATCTATCCATTTATATAAGTGGGTGGGTGTGGGTGTATGGATATATTTTGGGTTATGGAAAAGGCATATATTTGGCTTCTTTTCTGTATTTAGTGAAACGCCATAACTACCATGTCATATCTGTGAACCTCTGCAATAAGCAATCTCCTGATTGTAATTTAGTCTGACAGTAAAATCCACATATCCATATTCCTAACCTTACAAGAGGACTTACACCTCAATACTATGGTTAAACAATGTCTACAGAAAGTGCTTTTTTTGTATATACTGTATATAAAAAAAAGGTGTCGGAACTCACACACGTCATACAACCCACCTTGCCTACCCTACAAGGTTTACTTTTATAGTTGAAAAAAAAAACCCTTCAATTTTTAGTGTATCTAAAAGACTAGGATTTTGTTCAAGGTAAGTTAATACTATTAATGTTACCATGCACTGTGTGGCTTTAAATTACAAGAAGGCATTTTATTAATCTTTTGGGACATTTACCACTGGCATATCCATTACGTTTAATGAGTGGAAATGTCAGCTTTCTATGTGAAATGAATTGGCCCAATAAAACAAAATTTGGTTGCTTGTAAAAGATTGAATTATTTTTAAGAAGTTGTCAAACAAGGTGGAAAAATTTACATTTGGAGCTTAATTTGGATATTGACTTGAAACAAATTAAAGTTGAAACTTTGTCAGTGAACAGATTTTAATTTACCTTTAAGTTAAACCCAATTTAATAAATAGATCTGATTAAACCTCATAATGTAGGTCTATCTTTACATCTGACCAATACATAATTAATATATATTATTATTAATAATAATACCTCCAAATCACATTGGTTTTATTTTTATTCTTCCCCTCTGAAGTTTGAATATAAAGTATAAAAGACTAAAAAGAGATTTTTGTAGACATCCCAGCCTTTGAACTACCCAAAGAACGGAAACAGCAAAGTTTTGCTGTCGGGCAAGCTTCCATTCCAGCTGCCTTTCTTTCCTCTCGCTTCGCCTCTTTTTAACCTCACACCCCACCTTCTGTAAGGGAAGACAAAAGGCTTACTCACCCTCTCGTGAAAGACGGCCTCTATGTTTATGTGTCTACCACTGCCACCATCGGCTTCCACACCACATGGTCTGACCCAGCCAATCAAGCCACGCTTTGGCTGTGGTGCTCCGGCGCCTCACGGCTCCTCCTAGAGGAGGCAGACAGTGCCGGAGGGGATCCCGCTTGCACCGTACCGCCAATGGGGCATTTTCAAAAACAAACAATGATAGGAAGGGAAACAATAGGAAAAGAATGCAACTCTGGAAAATCCATCAAAAAAGGTGCCAGAACTCCGTTCCAATGCGTTCTATGACAAAAAAAAAGCCCTATCTACAGATCCTTTTGCAGTGCTGCATGTCATCAATTTCTTGTTTCAATTTCAGAACCAAGTTGCTCTTTAACCCAAATGAGGATGATCTAACAGCAGGTGAAAAAAGTATACCATAGTTAATGATTCCCATTTAAATTCCAACCTATTGGATAGGAGCAGCATCAAGTATTTTCTTTCTACTTGACAAATACAGTGGGAATCTTGGCAAATTCTTAACTTTCTTGCTCAGTGTGAATTTTACATCTCTCTAAGACCTGAAGATTTTCCCATGATTAATAATAAGTGGGATTTATAATTGTCCTATGGTGAAAAGAACTACAAGTAATCTTCTGAGCTGGGACATCAATTCTATGATATGCCTCATTCAGTAATCAAATGGATGCCAATTATAAAATCTTCCACCTGTCAACTCAGAAATATAATGCTGACTTTTAGCTGTTAGTTCTAGATATGGACTAAAATTAAAGACATTTAATGGATCTGCTTAAAAAAGAACTAGCAGATAAAATAAAGGTCAAGCTCATTTGTCAGGATTTCTCAGAACTATGGTATAATTGTGAGAAAATATGGGTGGCAATAGAAGATACAACTATCTTTTTCATTCTCCTTTTCTTTCTATACCTGAAGATCAGAGACATTGAAAGTTTAACCAATATATTTGTGACAGAGCAGAATTCCACTGCCAGCCTGAGATAGGTTGTACACCAGGCCAGGTTTGTGTTACAGCAAACCTGACTACTTCAACATAGAGTCCACTGGAGTTGGGTGACTAATTAATTCAAATAAATAAATAAATATGAGTATTACTGTACTAAAATCTATATGGTACAGATCAGAGAATTAAAATGCTTGTAAGCACATTATACATTTTCAAAGTTTTCCTCAAAGCTTCTTACAACAGCATCTTTTCAAATTGCCTTTCCTATTTAATCATTTGTTATTTGTTTAAAAAAAAACAATTCTGAAATACATTCTGTATTTTTATTAGTGCTTTGGAATGTATATGCTTGTTTCTTTCTGTTCCTAAAATGCTGGCGTGGTCATATAGAAACATTGATAGTTGTTAAGTCTGGGGTGTTATGTAGCATTGTTTGAATTCTAAAGAAGCTTTAGCTTCTTCATTTTCTATTAGTTTGTCTATTTTGTGGTCATAAAGTAGTTTTGTTGTTAGTAGGCAAATGGTATTTCTTTCAGGATATTTCAGTGCATTATTATTGCTATTTTGTCATGCCTTTGTTTATAGTCAGTCTCTGTGATCTTACAAAATTAACAGGTGGCCCACAGTTTTTCAGCTTACTTGCAGGGGGAACATTTGCAGTCTGTTTCTGTCTTCTCAATTCAGGCTCTGTATGTTTTTTGTTCTTAAGGCTTAATCTTATGCCTTATTAGCCATAATTAACCTCTTTATCCCTTTCTTGAACTTCTGTCCTCTTAACCATTGCCAGGTTGTATTGTTATCTATTCTGCCTCCCAGGTGATTTTTTTTTTGTTTGGACTGATCATGTAATACTTTGCCTTGCTATGTCTATTTTCTGTTCTTCATTTGTTTTTTTCTTATAGGCCAATTTGCTCTCTCCACTATACAGTAAGCCTTCATGGTGAACTAGCTTCAGTGCATCTTCTTCATTGTCCTTCAGATATTCTCCCAATGACCTTTTTTTTCTTCAGCTTTCAAGTGTACTTGCAACATTCCATGCCTACCTATGCTGCTTGGTAAATATAGTCTGTCAATATCGCTTCATGAATGAAGAGCATTGTCATTATTTTTATGGGGTTTTAGTGCTGTTTGAATCTGGTCTACCATTTCACTGTTTATCTAATGACTGGAATTGCCCAGGTATTAATTGCCTTGATGGTATTTCCTCCACTGAGTTTGGAATTTAAGATTTTCTTTACTGTCATCATGTATTTTCTTTTAACCTTGACTTCCGTGCTTGATGTTGTCAGCTTGAAAGATGCCCAGGTATCTGTAGTGATTGGCTTCATTCAGATTCTTAATGTCATTTCAAATAGGGCATCTTGATTCCTTCAGTTTTCACTATTTTTCCCCAGTTCATGGTAAGGGTAACAAATTCTCCAATCAAAACTGCCTTAAATATTTTGGCTGTTTATATGGAGGGTATTTATCAGTGATTCAATTTCAAATGGTATTTTTCTGTATAGTTTCAGATTGTTGATGTGGGGTAGCCTGGCAGATGTTCTTGACGTTTGATAGCCATGGCTGACTTGTTTAGTATTCTTAACAGAGGAATCAATTCAATGACAAATAGTAGTGGTGATAGTGAGTGTCTTTGACACATTTCTCTCTTGATATTAACTTCTCTCAATCTATCCAATTGACCAACAACAGTGTCTTCCATTGTGCTACTGCTCTTTATGCAAAGCTGCTGATGTTTCTAATGATTCCTCTTATTTCTATGCACGTGATTTTCCAGTCACGTATTATGGAGTCAAATGCTTTCTTGTAATCAATCCATGCAACATTCAAGTTGGTTTTCCTTCTCTCAAAGTTTTCCAAAATCATTTTGTCAATTGGAATTGATATTTCATTCTTCTGCTGTTTGGGTAATTTCCTTTCTTCTCTAGCTGAAAACAAGGAGCTTGTTTTCAGTTAGATGTTGTTGGGTTACCTCATCAATTAGCAATTTGAAACTTGTTAGTAAACAGGTATTTGGTATGTATTGCTTGGTTGTTAAACTGCTTGGCAGTGAATGGGTGCAGACCAGTCAAATGTTTCAATCAAAAACCATGCAGTTCATCTTCATTTAGTGCTGACCAGTTATTGATTTCCCTTGCCATTTTCTCCACCATTTTTGCTCTTATTAGAAGTTCTTTCATTTCAGCTTCTTTTCTGTTTGTATCCACATCCTTTATCCAAGCTGTATTCTTGTTGTATTTCTTTGTCCCATAGTTGCGCCCAGAACTACACTGTTTCTTCTTTATCAGATGTTGACTGGTTAATTGCATTCTCTATATTAATGCATTGGTAGAAACATTTCTGATTTTACTGAAATAAATGTTCTGCCTGTAGTAAGCTTCATATCTGCTATTACTGTTATTTGCTGCTTTATTATTTCCCATTCTTCCTTGATTTTCATTGTTCCTAGGTAATATTTCTTAATCAATAAATATGGTCTTCTTGTTCTTTAATTTATTTACTTTCATCTGTTTTATATTTGCTATAATGTGTTTTAAATGCTTTAATCATCTTGGAAACTGGCAATATTTTCAGTAGTGATTTTGCTTAAAATCCTGTTTTTTAAAGGGCTCAATAGGCCTATTAATTATTTTTGAAGGCTTTTCGTCAAAATTGGAAAGAATCTCAGTTGCCATGTGTTATTGCAAGCTTTCTGTATATTATCTTCTGCCCTTGGGTTTAGAGGGAATTAAATATGAAATCTGACAAAGAGTTTTTGACATTTCCTAGCAGGCAGTTCTAGGTGCTATAGCCAACTTTCAATGGTAGGTTCTAAATTGGGAACATTTCTGTGATACGTGGCTCATTCCATCTTTATGATGGCCCCTAGCATTAAGGTAGAAATTCTTTAATTACTTCAGAGTTACAATGGCCTGCTAAAATGCATTTAATTGGTACATTCCTTTGCTGAAAATATATAATACTAAAAACGGCTTAATGATGTCGGAACTGATGGCCAGAAATGGCCTGTGCACCAGTGGTTTGAGCCTGGCTCGATGAGAGGAGGCATGCCATATGCTAAATAAGTAAGTAAGTAAGTAAGTAAGTAAGTAAGTAAGTAAGTAAGTAAGTAAGTAAGTACTTTCAACCTAAAGAGAATTCTAACAAGGTATGTAAAAAATAAAATTGGTTACAAAACTGTGCACAGTATCATTCTTTCCTGAAATTTGTAATAAACAGCAAATATTTATTGATAGTTCTGCTTCCTGTTTCCTGTGAGCTACTCTCATAATTTAAAACTATGCCAGACTATATTGACTCTTAAAAGCAGCATTCCCTGTGGAGACAGCTGGTGTTGAAAAACTTGGATTTCTTGGTTTTTTCTTCCTGTTCAGCACTTTAAGCCCTTCTTAGACCTGCAGGTGACCTGTACAAATTCTTCAGAGAAAGAGGAAACTTCTGAACAGTCCTAACTATAATATATTGCTAGTATTTTTCTACCTATTGCTTTGTGTAACTATAAATCTTTGTGTGTTCTCATCAGTTTTATAATAAGGATCATAATAAAATGACAAGTAATATTGGTTAGGATAACTAACATTGATTTTCTCTGGGAGTAATTTTATTTTTAACTAAATTGGTAGCATCTCTGCTATTCCATGCCGTAACTGAATGGTCTGTGTTTCTCTTAATTTTCAGTGCAGCTAGGAGATGTTGTCAAGGTAACCTGCCTCAGTGTTTTCTTTCCAACAATAAGCTGTGGCTGTGACATGGCTAACCTTAAATCACTGTCATTCTTGGTCATTTGTAAGGTCAAATGTTTCACCAGTTAAGCACAAAGGCATGACACCGACTTTTTCCCTTCTTTATTTGTTCCCATGTCATTAAAGAAGACATCATAGGGGAACTGCACGGATTAGACATTTTAAATCTAAAGCAATGTTATAACAATTCAGAGAAAGTATGCAAAAACAAGTGCTCTTTGTCAGAGCTATATTTGTTTTGTTTCTCACTGGTTCAATTTATGTAGCCACCTAAGTAACATGCAATGTAACAAACAAAAGCAACACATAAAAACCAACTCCCCCAACCCCTCCATTAATTACATTAAAACATATTGCGTCCCTGGCAACTTCCTCCAGTCCCAAACAATCAAAATCAAATATAATGAATTCCTTTAGAACAGGGGGTTGGACTAGATGACCTCCAAGGTCCCTTCCAACTTTATTATTATTATTACTCCCAGTCCGTGGACTGGTACCGGGCCGTGGCATACCAGCAACTGGTCCGCACAAACAAGCAAAGCCCCATCCGCTGGATGCAGGCAGCACACAAAACCACGGCCCCTCCAGTCTGCAGAAAAACCTCTCTCCACATAACCAGTCCCTGGTGTCCAAAAGGTTGGGGACCTCTGCTTTAGAACACAAAATGGTTACTCTGCTGGTTCTATAGATGAGAAGGGAGAGGGAGGAGGAGGAGGAGGAGGAGGAGGAAAAATTTAAAAATATGACCATCCTTTTAATAAATGTAATTTATATAATAGAATAAAGAAGAAAGTGAAAGACATCAAACCAATTAACTAAAGCTCTTATCAAAAAGCTTGGACAAAGAAAGAAATGTAAATGTTTTTATTCAAATGGGCCTCTAGAAAATAAGACTCAAACATAATCAGACTTACTACACCCTCTTGTGGACATTTTCCTATCACTGCCTCCAACTAGACAATAAAATTTATATTTTCTTATTTGCCAACCCTATTCCCTGTTTATATTTTCTTTATACTAAAAAATTGTTTATGTACCAACTTATCTGTTTCATTTTCTCTGCTTGAAAGAAATCATAAATGTAATTTTTAAGCAAAAAAATCCACAACATACATAAATCCATATATGTAAAATCTTTTCTTTTTCCTTTAAGCAAAGGAATAATACAATGCAAAAAACAAATACAAAGAGTCACATTTTATGTTGGTATTCTTAAATTCATTTTCCATTCTGGAACCTAGAAATTGTCCAAGCAAGTACCATGATAAGGTATAATGCGCCCAGCATGGTAGTTAATTCTTGTAGAAAGCTGTTTAAACATGGTTGCTCCCAGGCTTATAGTCATTTACTCATAGACTCACAGCCTTGGAAAATAGCCACAAATGATTCTTTAGAATACACAAAGACCAAGTGAATTTAAAATAACAGCAGAACTTTACTGATTGCAATGTATATCTATTTGTTCCTCCACACAAATGTGCATACATATACTCATCTACATTTACCACAGTCTTCAACTAGGCTGGCAAGCACTAACCAGAGGGATGGAAGCCACCAACTCTGGACCGAAACATGACAAAGAGTGTGCAGGCTTCAGGACCCCTTTTATCCGCCAATGTCCTTGCTTTGTTGATTCACAAGACTGGGAGTTACTCTTGTTACAATCTGGTAGCTTTTGATGGGATTTGGGGAGGGATTTTCCATATGCCCAAGTTCGTTTGTCTGGTTTAGGTGACATTTTTCCTTTGTTTCCTTAACAACTTAGTTCCTTTGTATCTAGCTCCTGAAGGGATCTTTTAGACAAGATTCCTGACTATCCACCCTGCTTACATGCCTCCATCTTCTTTAGGCAGGGGAGCTTCAGCCTAGTCTTATACAGATGCTCTTTCTTTTACTGAAATCTTTTATATCCTCAGAAAGTATTCTCCATTCCTTGCTTTTTAAAATAATTTCAACCAGACTCAAGGTATTGATTGTCCTGGAATTAGGCTCTCATTTCTGCTTAGTACTGAGCGTACTGTACTCATCTACCATCCATATGACAGAATGTCTTTATTGTCTCATTCTTTTTGAGGTTTACTGCAAAAGAGGAGTTTCCCTTGTGAACATTTGTGAGATAACTCATTCGCAAAAACTTTTCTGCTTATACTTTCATTTGTCCTGATTATATTTTACTATTTTGTAATTTTTTGTTCATATTGTGGACCCTTTAGGACAAGGTTTTGTGGTTGATATTGTTATCAATAAGAGTTTAGCAATTGTAGTAGAAACAAATCCAATAAATAATTCAACAAAGACATTAATCTGCCAGTATGCACATTTCATCTCCAAGTGATTAAATTTATTATACTACTAATATATAGTTTTGAAGCTTCAAATTATATACAAGATTATAAGAGTAAATTACTATATGATAATTCTTCTAATTTAGCTGAAAGTTGTAAAGGAGACAAATTTCAGATTTAATGCTAATAAATAATGCACTAATTTTAAATCTTTCGAAATTAGGAGAAAATGCCTCCATGATTGAAGGATGCTTTGTAAACAGAAATTAAATCCCAGTATGCCTATTAAAAGACTCTTTATAGGGTGGCAGAGAATTCTGGGAGTTGAAGTCCACAAGTCTTAAAGTTGCCGAGGTTGGACATCCCTGCTCTAAAGCAAGGTTGGGGGGGGGAACAAACCCTGTTCCCAGCCTTTGGAAAGCATGCAGTTTTATTTCTTTATGATAAACAAATAGCAAAATGTGACATTCATCTTTGCAGAAATTGCTAAATTACAAGCAAAGTGGATTAGCTTTCCAGATTTTTTTTAAATGATAAGTAAAAAAGCTGTTAAGGTAATATTTACTATGAAATATTGCTTGTAAGAGAAAATTCATTATTCTTAAAGATAGACTCCTAAACTGATCCTATATATTTGGCAAGCATAACAAGTATTAGTATTTTGGAATATAGAACATTATTCTTACTGCAATCAATGTTTTTTTTAACAAAAACCTCTTTAACAAAATATGGATGTATGAATGGCAGGAGAGTTGCAACCCAATTAATTGATCATGAAAATGTTACGGTGATGAACTTATTGTGCAAGATATATATAATAATATTTTACACATTACAGTGCTGATATGATAAGCCATGTTTTCTTCTAACTTAGTTTGCAGAATAAATTATTGTGGCTAAATTCCCAGTAGGCTAAATCCAAACAACCCACATTATTATTTATTTTACTTATGCCCTACTGTATTTCTGTGAACTTAAGAAAGAATGTATGATTATCTCCCCAGTTTTATTCCAACAGTACTTTAAAGTGGGTTAAAATGGAAAAAAAAACTGGCTTTTGTCAAGGAAGTCTTGTGGTCCAAAAGCAATACATTATACCAAACTTTTCTTGTAAATCAAGAATGTATATGCTTGTGAAAGAGAGTGAAATCTGTTGGATTTCCATTTTAAAAATATTCTTGAAAACCTTTAGGGTGTATTTAGGGCATTTGAACAACTATTGTCAATATGACCTAAAAGATGATAATCTAATAATCTAAGGGAGATTATTCTATAATGTGGGTGCTACAACTAAAACAATGTTTGTGGATTGCATGCCCTCTGACCTCAGTGGCCTCCCTAGGGGATCACTAGCAGACAAACTTGGGAAGAATATACTTGATCGGTTGGACAAGCTAATTACATATGGAGAAGAATTTTATATTTTATACTTTGGATTGATCCAGCAATCTATTTAGTAGTTCATGCAGAAATGGTAAAAGTAGGATAATGCAAGAAAAAAACTATGATCCGCCAATATAGAAGAACATATGATCCTTGATTTCATTATATTTTTCTGATATTTTGATTTTTGATTCAATGTTGTATAAATCAGGTGTATAAACCAATATAAGGTGGCACCATGGCTCAGAGGTTAAAGATAATGAGCTTATCAACTGGAAAGCTGACGTCCTGGGTTTGAGACCTGAGTGTTACATGACCGGATGACTTCTCATTACTTGCCCCAGCTCCTGCCTATCTAGCAATCAAAAGCATGCAAATGCAAGTGGATAAATAGGTTCACTTTCTGTGAACCTCGGCATATAGACATGCTGGCCACATGATCATGAAAATGTCTTCGGACAATGTTGGCTACTTTGGCTAAGAAAAGGAGATGAGCACACTCCCTAGACTTCGACATGACTGGACAAGAATATATTCTTTTACCTTTTAAAACCGATAACAAGTGTGTATGTGTGTGTGTGTGTGAGTGTGTGTACACACACACACACACACACACACACACACTTGTAGCATTTTTGTTATTTTAATAGATGAAGGCAAAACACTGGTACAATTTAGAAAGAAAATACCTTTACCTTACTGTAGGCTTAAGTAAAACAAAAAAAATGCTTTCATCAGATGCAGTATGGTGAAGAAAAACATGAAATTTCTTTTATAAATTGTTCTCCACTACCCTCTAGTGTCCAATACCTTGTACTCACAGGATCAGCATTTCATAAAAAAAGGTCCAAATAAGTAGTGTCAAACATATAAACAAGGCCACTAAACGATACAGACGGATCCTTATAGATTTATAAAACCATATATGTAATATATTTCCTTGCTTATTAATACTGTATATCAACACATTCCAATCACACAGGAACTAGATATACAGACATATCAAATAAAAACACATGAATTCGAACCTTTGTGTGTGTGTATACTTACATACACATACACACAATTGCATGCATGCATATAAATCACATATGAATTATAGATCAAATGAAGCATTTCAAATTTTATATTTCAATATTAAGTAGATTCAAAATCATTACAAAATCTATCACTATAAGAAGATTCAAAACAAAGTTAATATTCTTTGCTAGAAACTTGGCATCTTTTGCTAAAAAGTATTTTATCAAAAGCATTATACAAAAAGCATTTAGATTGCCCCCTCTGCATGTTTGACATCTGTATTCTAAATCAGGGCTTTTCAACCTTTTCACCAATTGTACCACTTTTAGGATATGGCAGTATTCGAGTACCACCTAACAAGGTGTCAAAAATTTGATGACCCAAAAAAAGGAAAAAAGTGATAAAGTACAGGTAGTCCTCAACTTACAACAATTTGCTTAGTGACTGTTCAAAGTTACAATGGCATTGAAGTGACTTATGACCATTTTTCACACTTATGACCGTTGCAGCATCCCCAGGGTCATGTGATTTATATTTGGATGCTTGGCAACTGATTCATATTTATGATGATCACAGTGTCCCAGGGTCATGTGATCACCTTTTTCAAACTTTTGACAAGCAAAGCCAATGGCAGGGCTGCTGGTGGCCAAGTGCTAAGGCGGGATTTCCTTCAGACCCTCCCTCCCTTTCATTCCAATCTCCCTCCCTCCTCTCTTCCTTCCTGTTTCCCTCCCTCCCTCCCTACTTCCCTGCCTCCCTTTTTCTCATTCCCATCTCCTTCCTTCTGAAGGAAGAATTTGAAACCACCCCCCCCCCCCATATTTTCCCTCTTCCATATATTTATCAAACAAGGAAAAGCATCCAGAGACAGAAAATACAAGCTGCTGAGGGAACCAACTTAAAAAGGCGCATTCTAGCTACTGGCTAGAAAGGAAAGTTAAGGAGCCGGCAGCCGGCACTTAAGGAAAAAAACCAAAAAAACAAATGTAGCAAGTACCGGATGCCGGCTAAGGCAGCCTCCCCAAATGGCTCCATTCGTAAGTAAACAAATGCTACAGGCAAAATCCATTCAGGACAAAAATACTTCAAAATCCCTTGCAGCAAAACTTACAGCTAACAATAACAGAGCAATAGAATTAGAACCAGTAACCCCTCACCCCAAAATCCAACACAAGCCATCAGCCACAACAGAAATTGCCAAACACTCCTTAAGAACACACAGCCCACATTGCACAAAGTCACAAAATCACATAAGAATCCTTCCACTCTCCTGGTTTGTTGTTCAGCTGATCCCGAACTGAACTGCTGAAACGGCACTTCGCTTCTGCCAATAAACATCTCTCAAGCAGCCAACTTCCTCTCGTCTATTTCAAATGGCAGCGCTTCATTTTTTTCCCTTTTCTCTTAAAGATATAGCCTCCCAGCTGGAAAGCAAGCCCCCAGCTTTTTCTTCCAACACTTCCTTCCTTTCCGTTTCCCTCCATCTCTC
This sequence comes from Protobothrops mucrosquamatus, assembly GCF_001527695.2. NCBI lineage: Eukaryota > Metazoa > Chordata > Lepidosauria > Squamata > Viperidae > Protobothrops > Protobothrops mucrosquamatus. Next base: position 75,605 of record NW_015388170.1, on the reverse strand, counting down.
CCTCCCTCCGTGCCTCACCTCCAGCTGATGCTGCCTTTCTTCATTCCTTGTGAAAGGCGACCCCTCCCCCGCTGCATTTCTTGCCTGTTTGTCGCTGCCACCTGTGTGTGCGCCCGGCACGGATGGCTGCCACAGAAGTTGTAGATCGGCTCCCGCCAGGTCTGTTTAATCTTCTCTCTGCCCCCTCCTTCTTTTCCCTTCAGTGCAGCTCCAGCTGATTCCTCTTCCCAAGGCTACATCTTTTTTTTGTCTCCCTCTCCCGCCCAAACTGCCTCCTTTTTTAGCCTCTCCTGTCTCCGCCCCCCTCCTCCTCCTTTCTCTTCCAGGTGAGCTGGAAGTGCCCATCCTCGGGCCTTTGCTTCACCCTAGCCGTCCTGCAGTTCCTGAGGACTCTCTCATGGCAAGTCCTGCGCTGCGCCGCTTTGGCTCATTCCCTCCCCCGCTACACTTGGCTGGGCTGGGCAGGGCCGCATACCACCTGCCAGGTGCCAATGTACCACCGGTTGAAAAGCCCTGGTCTAAATGATTACTATATCTTATTAGGGAAAATTTAAGCTAAAATGAGTCAAACATAAGGCAGACTTAAACTTATTAAATTGCTCATTATACGTGAGGAGCTGTCAGAACCTCAGGATATGTTTTCTCCACAAAAGAAAATGTGAGAAGTACTCAACATGTTTATATTTTATGTCTATAATAATATGAATTTAACAGCTCTGTGCAGCACTTCAGAGTCAATCTCAAAAAAGAAAAAAAAACACCTTTGCGGAATACAGGAGTGTAATGTTGTACCTGTTGGCAACACTATGTGGCTTTTCTTTCTCAGAATTCCATAGGGAAGTCTTGTAATGCCCCAAAAAAGTGCAGTTGCTTATGGCATTGAAAGCAATTATGCAGTGCACATTGTCACCTGCATTAAAACAGGTGATCAAATCTGAACAGCTGCAAGCTCAAGTACTTGATTCTGTCACATAGAGGAGAAAGGAGAAAGGTAAGATCATACCTCTTAAGCAATGTTTCTCAACATCAGCAATTTTAAGTTTTGTAGACATCAACTCCCAGAATTTCATAGCCAGCATGGGTATTTTTTTCTGTTTCCTTAAATGGTAGATTGATTCACTTAAAACAAATATTCCTGAAAGTAACAAGGGCTCAAGCCATAAAGGGACTTGTAGATAATAACCAGCACCTTTTTTTTTTTTAAGGATCAATCTCAAGAAAAATTTATCTTGGTATGGAGAAGATGGATAGATTATATTAAGAGAAAGTATGAAGTGATTAATTATCATATAGCTTTTGAATAAATATTTTTCTTCTCTAATATTTTTTATATATTTAATATAATTTATATATATATATATATATATATATATATATATATATATATATATATATATATATATATATATATATATATATATATATATATATATATATATATATATATATATATATATATATGTAGGTCTTTAGTTATTCAGGTTTTCTCCCGCGTAGAATTAAAAGTACCTTGGCGACGTTTCAACGAAGTCACATTCGTCATCTTCAGGCTGGTGTCTTCAGCTTCGTGCTTCTAAGAGTGGTGTGTGATCGCAGCTGTTTCTTCCTTTTAACTGCCAGTGGGGTTGGAGCTGATTGGGTGGGAGCTTGGCTGTGTTCTGATTGGGTGGAGGTGTGTTNGCTGTTGTTTGGCTTCGTGTTCGTGGTCGTGCCACATCTTTATGGTGGGTGTCTTCGTCGAAACGTCGCCAAGGTACTTTTAATTCTACGCGGGAGAAAACCCGAATAACTAAAGACCTACATACAAACACCCGCGAAAACCTCAGAAAACATATATATATATATATATATATATATATATATATATATATATATATATATTATATTCAAGTTTATTATTGTATGTTAGAGTTAAAAGTATGTTAATTTTGTTTGTATTATGAATGGATAGCTTAATTTAGACTTGGGATGTTATGTATTTATCCCTGTACTCAGTTCTGGGAAGTCCGGGGGGGAGGGGGGAAGGGGATGAAGGGGTAGAATTATATAAAATTTGGTGTATTTATAAATATAATGTAAATGTTTGTCTTTAAGAAGAGGAGATGATCGGCTAGTATCCCTAAACTGCATCCGAGGTGCTGGAAAAGAAGGTGATAGGAAGTGTAGGATAGTTGGAAAGGAGGAAAGAGGAAAGGTTGTGGTTAAGAGGGGGAGGAAGGAAGAGGGAAGTAGGTAGGAAGGTTGAGGGAGTGTGGATGCAGGGGGGGGGCGCCGATTATTTCTGAATACTTATTGAGTAGGCTTTCTATGTGTTTGTTTTTCTAATGTATTATTTGTTCATATGTTTATTTGAAAAATTAATAAAAAATTTGTAAAAAAAAAAATAACCAGCACCTTTTTGGATCTAGCAGTCAACCAGTATAATCCCATAACATGGGGATTGTTCTACTAAATCAGTTAGAATTTCCCAGCATGTAGACAGCTGCATTACTGTATATGCCATCTGCAACTTTAATTCATTTTCAAGGGCATCCCCATATGAAACAAATTGCAGTAGTGTAATTGAAATCTGACAAGTGTCACGTGTCACTTCAGCACTTTCTGTTTGAGGCCAGGAGCACCTGATAAGTGCCATAGCAGCTGCTGCTGACCACAAATTTAATTTGCTGCTCTAGCAAGAATCCAGCAGAAACCCCAATAACACACTTTTTCTTATTTTGATATTACATACAAATTAAGGGATGTCTACTGCTTTATGTAGCAGCGTTCTTTTGATGCAAGACCTAGGAACATATTCTACTTCATGCTGGTTTACACAGCTGAGAAGTGCAGCTATGTATTATATTGTCACTGTTGGCTGTGGGCAGCCTTAACCATAGTTTCATGGGGTTATAGACAACTATAAGTCCAACATCCAAAGAACAAACCATCTGTTTGTTAACTTTAGCTGCCTCACCCACAAACTACATCTCATTGTGTGGGCTGATCTGGCTCTGAAGGGGACCAAACATATTGGTACCGATGATACAGACATGAAGTTAAAAGAACTCAAAGCAGCAGTGACAGAGAAACAATCAAGAAGAATTAGAAACAATTGAACCATACAAGTCCCTTAAGCATCTTAAAATTGTTTATTTCATCCAGAAGACCTCAAGATTTAATATCATACCTGATGCCGTATATTTGTATGCATGTTGAACTGATAAAATATACTGATATATTAAATGTATTCCATGTGTTACTTGATAGTGTCTTGACTAACTCCTTATCAGTCTTGAATTGCAAACTTAACTAGTTAAGGCTTGTTCATGATCTACTTTGCTCTTATAAAACAACTTAAGAGACTGTATAAAAGTTATTAGATGCATTTCTGCACTTGCACAGATCAATTCTGTAACCTTTCACTTACAGCTTCCAAGCGCAAAGAAAATACACTCAGTATTTTCACTGCTTCTTCTTGGTACTATAATGTACCTAATGTCTCTTACATGCCACTATTCCCCTGACCAGCCACCTTATAGATGGGGATGGAGAATTTGAGGTGGAACAGAACTTGGATTTGCTGGGCAAGAGAGGCAGATTAAAATATGATATTTGCTAGAAAATCCAATTTACACAGATCCTAGAAAGCATTAATGTGCATTCATGCACTTCATTATCCATGGCAATTCTACTTGCAAAAGGGCACGTCCCCTGACTAGTCTTACATTCCAGATTCAGCACCTTAGGTTTCTTCTGATTCGGAGAAGGATAGTCCTTGGTTTGGGAACGAGGGTGGTTATTTCACTATGAGTCATATAAAACAGGAACCCCTCCCTGTCCAAGGCTTTGGCAGAAACCTCTGGACAAGAGAGCTTATATAACATAACAGTTATATAAGTACAATATAGCCGGAGCAGAGGTGTAGGGGGGGGTCTAGTTTGGGAAGTTACTGGCTGTGAGATACCCAAAGTGGAGGTCTTGGCACTTGTTAGAAGTCCCCCCCTCCCCCTGATGTCAGCTATCCAGAGCATGAACACTCTTCTACCCATTTCTGAAGAGGAGCAGTTCAGGGTCAGGATTTGACACAATGGTGGAGGGATGGTCACAGCAACATAGAGGGAAGTATCCATGAGAAGTACAGTAGATGGTCAGACGTAGAGAGTTTAGGACCAAACAGGTATGTTACCGTAGCAATGTACAGAAGTCATCAGAATTTCCACAGAGAAAGAGCTGGATCTCAATATGTTGGAATACCTAGGGGAAGGGGAAAGTATGTAAAATTTGAACCCTGAGATTGATATCTTGAATGAAAAGAAACACTAGGGGTGACATGATAGCAGTGTTCCAATATTTGAGGGGCTGCCATTTTCCAAAGCACCAGAAGGCAAGACAAGAAACAATGGATCAAAATTAATCAAGGAGAGAAGCAACTAGAACTAAGAAGAAACTTCCTAATAGTGATAACAATTAACCAGTGGAATAGCTTGCCTTCAGAAGTTATGGGTGCTCCATCAATGGAGGCTTTTAAGAAGAGACTGGACAGCTACCTGTCAGGCATGGTATTGGTATAGGGCAGTGATGGTGCCCAAACCGCAACCCAAAACCCACTTATTTATCGGAAAGTGCCAGGACCACATCAGCATTGTGGTGCCCGAGGGGGGAGGGGTGTGGCCCACTGGGTGGGCGTGACTGCAGTGGTCACGGCAGACTGGGGGGCATGGCTATGGTAGGCGTGGCCACCTCAATTTTGCTTATGGGGGGATGCCTGTGGGTGCCAGGCAGGGTTGGGGGAGATCCAGGAGGTCTCTGGTGGGTGGGGCAGTGGACAGGAGGCTCATCCTGTGGGTGAGGCAGGGGGCAGGGTGGGGGTGCCATTGCCGCAGGGCAAGGCAAAGTGAAGCAGGGGCCTGATAGAGCGGAAACCTGAAAAATGAAATGGCTGCTTTAATGAATAGCAGAGAGATTCTGGGCTTATGTAGTCAAAATATTTTTTCTATTAAAATTTTTAACTATACACAGTCATAAGAGCTTTAATCTATTGCGTAAAATATAACATAGAATGTCACAACTCAATATCATTTAAAAGAAAACTCCATTTTAAATAGGCTTACAAGTTGCCAGTATCTAGACAAACATTGTCTGGGCTTAGCTGCTTTGTGCTTTGATCTTTGTGTTTTGGTAAAAATTGTAGGACTATAAATTAGATTAGAAAGTTTAAAAAAGAAAACTTCCTGGAAGAATGCAGTGGCATGTCAAATAATTTTGTCCCTCACTGTAGGTTCTCCTGCTTGAGCAGGGGGCTGGACTAGAAGACCTCCAAGGTCCCTTCCAGCTCTATTCTATTCTATTCCATATTGTGCAAAAGAAAACTACACAAATTTGTCCATAAAACGACAATAGTCAAGTTTGACTTAGGGAAGATCACTAATTTTTTTATATAAATATTTTATTGAGTTTTATAAAGGTAATAAAGGGATAGGGTCAAAAAGGATAAGACAAAGGGAAACATACAAAAAGGTTAGACCAAGGGAAAGGGGTAACACAAAAGTGGGATTAATCCCACAAAATAACATCACTTCAGCAAGTCTACCAGTCCGGGTTTACATATTAAATCTTAATAATTGCTCTATTATTAAACAACTTTCAATATAATCATGTAAATAACAAATTAGTCAATAAATCTCATTCATTTCACTACTTAACAATGCTTAGTATTAATTAATTATAATAACTTTAAAATAATAATATATTACATATTAATTATAGTTTACCATATTGTTTAAGATCACAAATATACAAAGAGTAAGAAGAAGAAGAAATAAGAACAAGTTCATACAAATAATCATGGAATATAAATACAAATTATCAATTATCTCTTTAAATTTCATAACCTTTTCTCATTCTAGCGTGTTTCTAACCAATAATAAAATTTTCCCCATGTTTTAAAATAAATTGTGTCTTCTTTCTCTTTCATTTCTAAAGTTAATCTATCCTTTTTTGCACATTCGAGTATTTTTGTTATTATAGTCTGGTCAGATGGTAAATTTTCATTTTTCCAAAATTGGGCAAATATTATTCTTGCGGCTGTCAACACATGCAATATTAAATACTCATTCTCTTTTCCATAATTCAAACCTAATATTTCTAACAAACAGAGTTCTGGTTTAAATTCTATCTGTATTTTAATCATCTTTTCTAGCCACATGTGGATCTTAAACCAAAATCTTTTAGCATTAGGACATATCCACCAGAGATGGTAATAAGTGCCTGGTTGTTGTTTACATTTCCAACACATATTTGATACATTTTTAAACATTTTCTCTAATCTAACTGGTGTCATGTGCCATCTATAAAACATTTTATATAAGTTTTCCTTATATGCAGCTGCTTTAGTAAATTTAATATTTCGGTCCCATAGTTTTTGCCAATCTTCTAAATCTATAGAATAACCAAAATTCTTTGCCCACACTATCATTGTTGGAAGATCACTAATTTAAGATTAGAAGCTCTTGCTCTTTATTTTCCATTTTTATTTTCAATGTATTTTTATTTCTGTAATATTCCTACCACCTGAATTTATTTCGAAGTTAAGCAAAATACTGCTTGAGATCTGATATCACACATTACAGGCAGATGGCGATGTGGCACCATGCTCAACCACAGAACTATTTTTATAACATACAAAACTAATATTTCAAATTAGAACCTTTTTAACAGCAGGGTTTTTATAAGCAGTTTATTAAAGAAGGAAACACAATTAAGGATAATGGACTCTATTTTTATAGAAGAAAAAGCTATCTAAATATTTTTGTTAATTGTTGGCTAGATACCTGTTATGTGAACCTAAGGACAAAATTAAGCTTTAATTACATGAGTGGCCCTAGTGTGCTGTTTTAAAAAACGAAATAGCACACTTAATTGCTCATAGCCATGACAGAAATTAAAAAGTGATCTTTTTGTAACCCACCTTTGCTTCTCAACAAGAAAAGGAAGAAGAGAAACAGAAAATTTGATGATTTAAATCTAGATTTGAGCAAAATAATACTTCACTTTAGGATATTTGTATACAATGCTGCTTACATAATCTAATTATATTTTCTTGAAAAGATATTTATCCTGCCAATGTCAATTTGCAATATTTGTTACACATAGTAGTAGTTCTCTAAAACAAATTTGGGAATATTCTAAAACAAATTTTAGGCTACTAAGGTCTTTTCTATTAGAAGTCCAAAAATCACCAAGCAGAAATCACGAATTATGTGCCTAGAATGGCAGAGGAGGGAATCTGCCATGAAAATCTAGCCATGGTTATGCTGTTTTTATTTAGGCAGTATAGCTTATGATATAGATTGTAAAAGTGTAAATAAGAATAATTAACATTGTAGTTTAATAACTCTTGAGGGCACCAAATCAGAGGCATTGCTTTGAACAGTTCAAACTGATGCCATGTTCTAAAGGCGAAATTTCTATGTTCACCTGTAGGAATGTACGAGTCCATGAAAATCTTTTCCTCTTTGTTTTAACTCCCATAATAGGAAATATTATGTTACTCTAATGCGCTTTACAAATACATTATTCAACATTATTATATATCAAAGAAATTCTGAATTATGCGTTTTGAAAAAGAACACTTATCTAGTCTGTACTATGAGTGACAGATTTCCAAGTTATTTGCTTTGCTACTCATTGCAGAAAAAAAATGATATGAGCTATTTTCTTTGAAGTCCTGTAAATCCATTTTTTTCACTTTGCAGTGGGAGAAACTACAGATGACAACAAGTGAAAGAAGAAAAATAGTTTGCTCAGTCACATTCCACATTATTGCTATTACCTGCGTAGTTTGGTCATTGTACGTATTGATAGATCGGACTGCTGAGGAAATTAAGCAAGGCAATGACAATGGTGAGTATATTGATCATTTTCTACTTTCACATAGTGCTACTTGCAGAATCAGTAGAAATACTGTATATTTCGCTAATACACACACTCAAAACATAAGAGTGGGTTTTATTTGCATATCCTTTCTATATTATAATCAGTTCTTGAGATACCGGAGCACCATAATTTAAATAATTGTTAAACATTTCCTTATCACATCTTCTCTTCCTTTCACAGAATCCAACATTTTTAAGAATTCCTCTTATATATTCATGAATCCAAGTCACTACCTCTTATATGTCCAAACAAGCAGTTCAAAACAGTTAATGGTTATGATTTTCTGTGGATGATATAACCTAGGAAATTAGCTCCCAAGCACTGTGAATAGAAAAGATTATAAGTTTCCTTCAAGTTGATTTCCTGATGGTTTCATGTCCATAAAGTTTTCTTGGCAAGAGTTGGAAGTAATTTGCCATTGACTTCTTCCAGGTTTGTTTCTTCCCCAAGACCTACAATTCCCTCATCCAAGGGCTAACTAGGCCTAACCTTACTTCACTTCCACACCCATACAAAGTTGGACAACTTCTGCCATCAGCTGAGATCAAGGATGGAAAGATGCAAGAGAAATCAAAATAAATCAATGATCCTATATAGTTTCCAACCACAACTATAGTAGCAGAATCATGCAATGCAAATAATGCTATCTTGTGTGTTTCATGCAAACACTGAATCTAGAAAGATTCTGTGCTTTCTGTACAGTATGTTGCATACTGCAGCTATTTGCAGAATCAAATGTTCCTCTACACACAGTACTTGCCACGGGAAAATATAGCTTCTATAGAAAGCACTCTAAAGACTGCTTAGGATACATAGTATATGTGCCTGCCTTTATTTGTTTTATTAAATAAAACAATCCTGTATATAGATATCTAATCAGTGACAGGTATACGACTTAAATTGATCACCTTGCTTCTATCAATTTGTGTTCTATAGATTAAAATATTATGTGAACACAGCTTATCTGGTCATTCAGTGTGTTGTGCAAAGCCAGAAAATGGTCAATATAGTGATCTTAAATATTCAGCTACTAAGTTCAAGTGTACATGTTTGTTTATTTATTTGTTAAATTTATTTGCCTCCTATCTCGCCATGGGGCTACTGTATGCGGCTTACAATAATAAAAGAGAAGAAAAGGAGTGTAAATAGAAGTAAAATAATAGAACAATAAAATAAACAATGACAAAAGGAACAAAACTATAAGAAATACATCAATATGTTCCTCTATATCACTGGAGTTTTAAATGGTTTAAATTATTCTGAAATACATTCCTATTTTCTTATTGGTTTCCACTATGTTCTTATTTATATATTTTTCACTAATAAAACCAAGTATAGGATCTTCACTTTAAAAAGTGCAATATTTTCTCCTTTAATGATCCATTTGCCAAAAAAATGGTGTGTGGCATTTTTAGAAAATGTCAGAAAAAAACCTTCCGCGATAGAATAACAATGACAATTCAAAGTATATAGGCAAATCTGATCTCAAAATAATATTCTTGTTTATTGTCTGGAAACATCTTTTGATTCTAAAAGTCTATTAACAGTTCAAGTGCAAAATAATTTATAGATATCAAATTGAACCAACACTGACTTTCTACCACCACTAGAAATAATGCTATTTATTCTTTTGACTGCTTCAAAAGTAGAAACTTGTACATTTTTAGTTGACCTGATAAGATGAAGTTTTCTTCCTTTTCCTTTTCCTTCCATTCATTCATCCTTCATTTGTTTTGAAATTCAGTCAGCTCTCATTCTATACAACAATCAAATCCCCTGAAACCATTTCTTTTGCACCATTCAATCACTTTGTATTCTGTGTACATTTATTCTTGATGATTTTTTATTACAACACTTAAGTCATCCATTCCTGCTACAGCCAACTTGAAGATTTTGCTTATCCAACTCTTATTTCCTTATAACAAAGTAGGCATAAGAGTATGCAAATCATTTCACTCTTACAGACTACAGACTACTTATTACCAGCACCTGATTAAAATTTCTCATCTTTAGTAAGCATTCCACAAGGTGCATAAATGCTTTTAAAAAACCTAGAAGTAGAATGTATCTGAAGTAGAATGTATGTATCATTTACAATCATTTATCCAATTTTTCTTGTCAGCTTAGATTTCCTTGATCTTTCATGCATTGATAGACAGATCTGTATTCCGTTTTGTATAATGCAATATAACATTCATTGTAAATTGTTCAGGTTCACAGCCTGCAACATGGCATCTTAGGAATATAAGCTACAGACACATTCACTGCAAGCATTCCATATAAATTAATCCATAAAAAGTAGTAAACAAAAGAACGTCAAGCAACCTTGACTTACTCTTTTCAATCTTGAACCAGACTAAGTGTATCATTTATTCTCAAGTATGCTTTGCTTCTGTCATATAACAGTTTTACTGAATTCAGTAATCGACTTCCCATTCTGTGTGCA
>NW_015388170.1:49887-65059 GCF_001527695.2 Protobothrops mucrosquamatus | reverse complement strand
GATAGATAGATAGATAGATAGATAGATAGATAGATAGATAGATAGATAGATAGATAGATAGATTTTCCCTTAAACCATGTATTCAAAATGAAGAACACATTTTTCTAAGCAGATTTTTCACTAAACAAATACAATTCTCATTCATTTCTGGGTCTCTGTATACATCATGTTCATGTAACCTAACAAAAACAGTATATTACATACCATTAAGAAATTTCATGACAGTTAGAACAATTAATCAGAGGAACAACCTGCCTCCAGAAGTTGTGAATGCTCCAACACTGGAAGTTTTTAAAAAGAGACTGGATAACCATTTGTCTGAAATGGTATTGGGTTTCCTACCTGAGCAGGGAGTTGGACTAGAAGACCTCCAAGGTCCCCTCCAACTCTATTATTATTATTATTATTATTATTATTATTATTATTATTATTATTATTGTTGTTGTTGTTGTTGTTGTTGTTGTTGTTGTTGTTGTTGTTATTTGGAGCATTATAGCCACTAACTGCTTCTTTAATATGCCTGAAACAACTACCTGGATGCCAATTCAATTTGTTTTAGGACCTTTTCTGATAGGTCCACAGATACTGATTTCCCCCATTTTGGCTTTGGCCAGTCAAGGCTCTCATTCTCTTACCACTTTCCAGTGCCATAGAGAAAGAATAAATTTTATTAACATGTTTAGTTGCATCTATGCAGTAATAAAAATAAAAAATACAAAAGAAAACACATGTCAAGATATTTAAAAAGTACATCAAAAAGAAAAGAAAAAAATCAACAAATATACAAGTTATCCCCCCTAATTGAATGCTGTTTAATACACTGCTACAATATTGGTTCCCACTGCTTGTGAAACAGTCTTCCCACACCAAAAATTTAAACTAGTACATCTATTTGCAAATTATTGACCTGTCTTTTATATACTATATTAATGACAAAGTATTAATTATAACAAAAAGACAAGATCAAGGTTTCAAAACTCTGTTAACAAATTGTTATTGTAATCCACTTATAGAAAGTTGACACAGCATTTTATTTATCCCAAATTGTCCCAAAAGGTAAAAGTAATTCATCCTGGCTCAAATATCCATGTTTGTTTCTTAATGCTATCTCTTATCAATTGTTGTCTAATTGAATATAATAGATTCAGTCTCCACAGTGGGTCTACCTTCCAAAGTCCAAATAGAATTGGTTTGCAGTTAGGTGTAATAAATTCATTCTCCAATCTCCCTGTCTGAGTAGAAAAAAAGAATTTGTCACTTCTCCATTTAGTTAGACTCCTAATATTGTAAGGATATGCAGGCTTGAACTTCAAAGAAACAAATGGGATCAACTCAGTTAGTTCTCCAGCTGTGGAGATATCTCTTTGGTCTGCATCTTTCATATCAGAGTCCTTTTGTAAATCTTTATCCATGCCTCTGCATATTTTCCATGGCCATTATCATCTCATCAAACTTTAAAAAAAACTTTCAACTAAAATTGTATATTTCCCAACAGTTTTTTCTTAGATTTCAGTCACTGTTGCTTGCCTATAAACTGGTACTCTGTTTAATTTGATCAGGGAACAAAGAACATATAAGCAGAAGGAAACAAATATATTTTCTGTATATTTCAATCCAAGGTTAAGAGAAATTCAAAAGAGATAAACTCCAAATACTTTATAAATTCAAAAAGTACAAAAATCCTGTGGTGAGATTCCAATATTAATGTAAATCAAATGAAAGCACTTCAATATCTCAGGGGCTGCCACAAAGAAGAGGGAGTCAAGCTATTTTCCAAAGCGCCTGAAGGCAGGACAAGAAGCAATGGGTGGAAACTAATGAAGGAGAGAAGCAACCTAGAACTAAGGAGAAACTTCCTGACAGTTAGAACCAGTGGAACAACCTACCTCCAGAAGCGGTGAATGCTCCAACACTGGAAGTTTTTAAGAAGAGACTGGACAGCCATTTGTCCGAAATGGTATAGGGTTTCCTGCCTGAGCAGGGGGTTGGACTAGACACCCTCCAAGGTCCCTTCCAACTTTACTACTACTACTACTACTACTACTACTACTACTACTACTACTACTACTACTACTACTATATATTTTAGAAACATACATGCTTCCTTGTGTGGAAAATAAAGGTTATTCAGAAGAACATAAATTAAAGGGAAAGAAACACACACACACACACACACAAAAATCCAGAATCCAGCAAGGGATTGAAATAAATCATTCGACTTTTAAGAGCAAAAAACAAAGTAAAATAATAAATTCAAAAAGATTCCAAAAACTGGAATCTTCAAGACTCCCCTTCTCAAATGGATCCAAAAGTTGTCCTGGGTCATTCTTGAGTATTCCCATTCAAATCCAGGCAGCAGCATTACCAGAGAAACAGCAGATCATCCGTAAGAGAGAAAAAGCCTCTTACTGTTCAGCAGCAAACTTGGGAAGAAGTCGGTCACAATACGGAATATTTCTTGATGGCAAGAACAACTCTTGCCATTAAGAAATAGTTTCACCTCACTATTCAGCCACAGGAATAATCAAAGCCCAGCTTTGCCCCAAGCGTGTTCAAGTTATTTCATGGGAACTAGGATCACCGATTCAGAGATTATTTTGCAAAGCAACATACAATTGCCCATAGCTCACCCATAAGCAACACGATGGGAACATACAGAAATATAGTTAGGATACACATTTTCTTTATTCATACTAAATCTTTTAATCTCTTCTGCTTCAAACAGCAAAGCTTTTCCATGTTTAAACAAACTGTGCTGAAGAAACTTAATTGTACAAATGATTGCTAACTATATAACCACTATAGTTCTCACATAACCATCATTCATCGAGTTACAAGTTATGATTGTGCTGAATGATAGTTATGACAGGTCCTCAAAGTTACAGCCATTGCAGTACCCCCTTACTCACATGATCAAAATTTGGGCACTTGGCAGCAAGGTATGCTTTGGTTCCCCTCATCTACCTATCTTCCCCACATCTCTATTATTTTGTCTGCCCTGCATTCTGCTGCTGCCTGCCTCTGCCACCCCTAGCTGCCTTAATCATCTTCTTCCCACTGGTGACAGGAGGTGTCTACGCCAAGACGGCTTTTGACCTTTTGTGAGGTCTGGCTCAGCATCGTGGAGGCCTCATGCAGCCTTGAAAAGGGCCAGTTGCTGCCTCAGCTGGACACACCTAGAAATGGGAGGAAGATGGTGAAGGTTAACTGGGGTGAAAGTTAGATGGTGCTGGATGGCAGGAGTAGGTGGTGGAGTTCAGTGCAACAAAAGGTCAGAGATGGGGAATGACAGGGGAACTGAAGTGGAGATGAGTGTGCTCAAGAGAAGCACGCGGTCCTTGCCTAACAACCACAGCTGGGATTACCAGAACTTCTCTTAGCAATGAAAATTCGTGTCCCGAATGAGATCGTTAAGTGAGGTCTACCTGTAATAGATAATTTTTTGTCTTTTTACGAAAATAGTAGGAAGTGTGCTTCTAAACCACCCAGCGGAAAAAGATAGTTGATTGTAAATATTAGAGAAATCAATAGAAACAGTGCTCATCAAATTAACATTAATCTCTCTCTCTCTTTCTTTCTCTCATGGAAAGGAGTCCTAGAATGGCCATTCTGGACGAAATTGGTTGTGGTAGCCATTGGATTCACTGGAGGCCTTGTCTTCATGTATGTGCAATGTAAAGTCTACATTCAGTTATGGCGAAGGCTGAAGGCTTATAACCGAGTAATATTTGTTCAGAACTGTCCAGATACTGCCAAAAAACTAGAAGAAAAAAATTCTTCCACCATTCAGAACACTGAAATTAAAGATACTGTTGTGGTTCCAGTATCACAGACAGATACAAACTTTCAGCAAACGGAAGAAACTGTTTCTGATGTCATGCCAGTTTGATGGAAGTAGCATTTCTGGGGGGAACAAAGTGAAATGTTTCTGTTAACTACAAGAAAAAAAATTCAAATCCACGGAGTATATTTGAAAAAAGAACAAACATAAAAAAAGAAAATAGCAAGGAAAATTGATAATAAGCTGCACATTACCTCTGAAATGTAAATGAGAAATGTTTTTTTTTTCACTTTTCTTGCTAAGTACAGTTAAAAGTAGAAGTGAAGAAGATAGAGAAACAAAAACTTCTAACGGGCAAATGGACATGCCAACACTACTATTGATGGCTTAAAAGAACTGCATTTGCAGAAATTCTACTGGTGTTCTGTTTACAAGAAAAAAAAAACCCTTTATGTGTATTTGCTACTATGGTCTTTTTGCTAATTATTGTAGACTTGGTTGGGGGGGAGATCAAAGCAAATTTTTAAGGTTCTTATAAAGGTATGCATCAAAGCACAAATTATCTGATTGATAATGTGATATTTAATGCTATGGTGATTACCCTATAACATTTCTGTAAAAACAACCATGCTGTTATTAAGTAATAATGAATTTTGAGTATTTGTAAACTAGAATATTAGAAATATTTTTTTTGGTCAACAATAGACACAGAAATAATTAACAGCAAATTCCTACATTCAAATTGCTACATTCATCTGGAGCAGCAACTTAGTTTGTAATTATTCTTATATAGTCGCATATTAAAACAGAGAATTTCCCGGCTGCCTATAAAATTATTCTTCTAAAGGGTAATTCATTAAATCGAAGTATTAAGACACCAGAGTACTTTTGTTAACAAAAGGCTTTACAATTTTCAGTATCTATTTATTAGGGTGAGAAATATGCAAAAATAAAAATAAAAATCAGAAGTTACAGCCCAATGATTTGTTTTAAAGATAGCCTTGAAAAAGTCAGTGTGGACAGCACTCAAATTATGACAATATTCAGTGTGAACTTAATTGACAAAGTATATGCAGTAACTTCTATACAAGAAAGAATTTTAACAGTTAAGTATTCAATAGTTCATTTGATACTATTATTATTTTAATATATTAATATAAAATGAGGGTAAGATGTTTAAATTCATATCAATATAAAAATGCAGCCTGCAGGGATCCAAAGAATAATTTGGCATCCCATTTCAGAAGTATTTACCCCGGAGGTTTAAAGAAAGTAAGATATTTACCAAAAAATAAGTATCTTATTTCTATCACTGTTATGCTTGTTGATTGTATTGTGAGTTGTGCCCAAGTAATGTGAGTTAATAAAAGAAAATAGTAATAAGGGGAACTTATTATGAAAAGTTGCAATTGGTGATTTCTAAAAGAATTATAATTCATGCTGCAGATTAAAAAAAAAAGTAAACTCTTTTTCCTAAGATGATTATACTTGTTTGTTCCATTGAGAAATTGCAAAAGCAATTAATTTCATTAAGATAAATGGGTATTTTCTCACTGATGTCAGTAAGTCAGAGCTTGTTACCATTATCAGAAATCTAGCTTGGTTGAAAAGATATTAACCATAAAGTTAATATTGTACAATACGATAGATATGACAAGAATTATAATGCTGGGAATCTTTTGGAAATGAAAACTGGGTAACTGAACTGTAAACTAAACATTTCAGATAAAAGAAAAATGTGATTATAGTATTTTGTGGTGTTTAGATGATCACATAATTTAACACAGATAATGGGAGAGATGGAAAAGAAGTCAGGCCACAAGCTGAAATCAAATTCAAACTGAGTGGTCTGCCTTTTCTTTTCTAAGTGACATACAGAAGATCAAGATATAGTTTGGGTTATATTTATAATTTGGAGTGGTAATTTATGCTTTTTCTCCAACTATAAATATTTATGATGTTACTATGCTTTTCATAGAAGATCACGATGGCATTAAGAGCTGAAAACTGAACTTATATGCAACAAAATGCACTTTCAGAATAATACTGCAATGTGAATTTCTTACCATTCTGCTAATGTTTCTGTCAGTTCAGGCAGTTAGTTGCCCAACTATATATTTTGCAGAGCCCATACAATGGAGCCCATATAGGACAACATTGTGTAAAAGGATTATCATGCATGTGGTAAAAGGTAAATGACTGGTATTCATATATTTCAGAGCCAGTAAAATACTAGATTCATAGAAATGTTGGCATGTTTATATAGCATGATGTATTGGGAGAAAAGGTCTATGTGATTCCCATACCAAAATTTAGAAAAAAAACTTATAATTATGCCAGCAACAGTTTTAACCAAGATTTGTTTTGGTTTAATTCCATAGAATTTAGGGAATTACGTTATTTTTAAAATCGGATTCACCTAGAAACAAGTATGAAGAAACAGCTTTCAGCTGTATTAAAAAAATTAAATGTGTCCCACAGTTTGCAATATGCAATCTTTTATGCTGTCTTTTTTGAGTACCAGTTAAAGAAAAAGTATGTTACAGATAGCAGAAAAAATGTGGAATATATCATCCTTTTAAGGAAAAAAAGCAAATTTTTAAATTCCATCATTTTTTGGTCGGTCGGTTGGTTGTTTTACTCTTAGGCAGCATTCTATTCAAATTTTCCTGCTATCTATATATCTAAAATCCTAATAGTATAATTGCTACAGGTAGAAAACAATCAGTAGCAAAAGTCAGTATTGCATTGTTGCACAGATTCCCATTTATCTGAAAATTATCTCTCAATTTCTGAAAACTGCACTGCGATCTATGATGCAAATATTTTATTATATATAATCACTGGACTTGCAAGTTTGTTACTTGTTTTACCCAGTTCTTTGGCAAGAGCTTTTGTGGGTGATTTGTGTATTAAAAGGGTTCTTGGGGTGAGAAAAAAACTAATTGTTGTGGAACAAATTTGTATTTGTAATAAACAGATGACTCAAATGGCTATGAATTATTTCTTTTAATAGAAACTAGTCATATTTCTATTATGTATTTTATAATTCTAGTCTGAAGAACTTCAGAACTCCGGTCTGAAATTTCAAACTGGAGGATGTCATTGCCTTATCCCATGCCCTGAGAATTTGCACCAAATTTTACACGTGTGTTTTAAACGAAAGCTCAGTCTCAGTGCTTCAGATGACGTTTGATTGAGCAAGGAACAGCCTGGTTAAAACCAAATGAAGTCCAGTCCTGAGCAACAGTTTTAATTTTAGAGGCTAGAAAAGAAAATCAGAATTGCATTCTCTTTCCCCCATTCTTCAGGAATGTAGTTTAAATGTCAGTTCAGTAGCCTGAATTTGTACTTCAAGATCTGATTTATAAATCAGTGTTAAGGAACTTTGTTTTAAAAAGAGATCAATACTGAAGTAGAAAGCCCACTAGTAGGTTCTCTGAAGCCAAACTTGTGAAGTCAAGTTTTTTGCTTGTCCAAAAATTAGTAATAATTGAATTATGAAAATATTACAAGTTACCACATAGAACCTTGTTCAACTAAAGAACCCAAGGGTCAAATCCAAAAAGTAACTTAAACATACTGGCTAGTATGCTTTGTTCAGTACTGTTTTGTAGCCCATATTTTACTCTTTCCAATCCTACTTTACAGTCTGTATTTTATTCTTTCCAATTCAACAGAATATTGTAAATTAGATACTGGGACAAACAATTGTGTATCTATGTATGCTTAGCAGGATAGCTTTTTATAAAAAGAAAAGAGCTAAATGTGGTGTGTTAAGAGAATAGGAAAACAGTTCCTCCCTTTATGTATTTTTATTGTTTGGAAGAATTTAAGACAAAAAGGTATCTTAAGCCTTATATAGAATTCTTAATAGTACCTGCCACCAAATGAGACTACATTTCTTAATCCCCACTCTCAAGTGATGTTATGAGCTATGGTCCCAACCTGCAGCTTCAGGAAGGACTAGTGCCAGAATGCACTATTAAAAAAGGTGTATGGAAAGATGCATTTAAGTTCACTCCTAAAGATACTTTGCTCCAACAATTGTAATGAAAATCAGATCAGTACTTTCTCTTGAAGAACAACAACTGGGGAAAGATAGTAGGTGAGATGGAAGATATTTGACTTTTTCTTCATGAGAATCTGTTGGTTGTTTTGTTGCATTAGAATAATTAATTTTGACTAATCAGAATTTGGTTCTATCAATATAATATCAAGCATTTTTATGAACCTTACACACATTGCACTGTTGTTTTTTTCAAAAGACATTGATATATTATAAACTGCAGTATATAAACTGTCAGAATTGCAGGTACTCGTGGTTGACTGAAAGTTTCTTGTTTCTTACTTCCATAGACAGTTAAAACACTGGTTTGCCAATCTGTTTTCAGATATCCAGCGAATTCTCTTTAGTCCACATCCTGTGCTGCAGACAGTTCATTTTCAGCTTCAATGTTTGCCTTCTCCATTCTACTACTGCAGACATCTTTACTGGATAACTTTCTCATTTTAATATTTGGTAGCTTCTTCAAGTCACCATCCCAGTCTCTGGTAGAAACGGAAGAAAAATGACAAGCATTAGATGATGGAAACTATAATATTTATATTGACGATCAATCATTTCTCCTATTTTAAAACAAAAAAGATTGGAAAGAACACTGGAATAAACCCAGCTAATTCAAAGAGATGTTTTCAAAAGACTACTGAAATTCCTATGATGCAGGAAACACAGGAAAACTACTATGTATACTCTAAAATGGGTGTACAATACTTAAATAAATATGACACCCACACCAAATTAAAGAAAAACCAAAATATTCTGGGTCCAATTTATATGTAAAATGGCTCAACCTTCTTTATAAACTGATCCTAACTATTGTAGCCTAGGGAAAGTATCTCAAAAGAAAATTTGCATTATCTGAAGAAATTTTGCTAATACAACCTTCCATCTCTGTTTTTCAATTAATTTCTTCCTGGATTTTGTTATTTGGGACAGAAATTAATGTGCACTGCTCTCTCAAAGCTCATCAGCTTCTGCAGTTGACTTCTTCTAAAACGGGAATGACCCAACCTTNAATAATAATAATAATAATAATAATAATAATAATAATAATAATAATAATAATAATAATAATAATAATAATAATAATAATAATAATAAAGTTGGAAGGGACCTTGGAGGTCATCGAGTCCAACCCCCTGCTCAGGCAGGAAACCCTATACCATTTCAGACAAATGGCTGTCCAGCCTCTTCTTAAAAACTTCCAGTGTTGGAGCATTCACCACTTCTGGAGGCAGGTTGTTCCACTGGTTAATTGTTCTAACTGTCAGGAAGTTTCTCCTTAGTTCTAGGTTGCTTCTCTCCTTGATTAGTTTCCACCCGTTGCTTCTCGTCCTGCCTTCAGGCGCCTTGGAGAATAGCTTGACTCCCTCTTCTTTGTGGCAGCCCCTGAGATATTGGAACACTGCTATCATGTCCCCCCTCATCCTTCTCTTCGTTAAACTAGATATACCCAATTCCAGCAACCGTTCCTTATATGTTTTAGCCTCCAGTCAAACAAGCTTAAGCCTAACCCTAAATGGATTTCCATCTAAATAGGATTTCCCCAGGCATTGTGTCAAGCAATTAAAATAACATCAAGAATAACATTTTATTTTTTTATAAAAGTCTAATACTAATACAGTTAAAAATAGAGAAAAAGGCAAAGATATACAAATATATAAACCTTCAATTTTTACATGTTTTCAGTTTATTTCTGAATTACAGTACATCAATTGAATGTTATTAAATGATAAATTCCTATATTTATAAAGTAATATTCTTTATAACACAAGGAATCACAATACGATGTTCAAAATGTTTTATTATTTGAAACTGATATGATGTATACCATTGTTGGAAAATAGACTGTTCATACTAAATTACTTGGGACTAAAAGATTGTGTCCTCTTTTGAAAATAGACAGAAATTATCCTGGAGTAATGTATCCCTGCCCGTCCCATTTGGAGGTAGTTAGAAAATAACTCACCTGAAATATCGAAGATGTTTACAGTTTACAATGTCAGGGATTTCTGTGGAAAGAAATTGAATCTATATCAAGCAATAGATTAAAAGTAAGGAAATTAAAAGATTAGTGATCTTCAACTGTCTTGTTATTTTGTTAATGACCAACTCATCTTGTTTATTTTGCTCATTTTGGAAATTAAAACTGATTCATCAAAATATCTTATTTCAAATTTATAGGATATCCCAACAATACATTCAAAAGGATGGATATTAGATTTACTTTGTTAGCAATGTAAAAAAAAAAATCTGATCATCATTTACTCATATGATTTGGTCTTCTGAATCTTTGAAATATTTTTGGAATAATATTTTAGAATGGAATGGAATGAAATAATAGAAATAGAAATAATAGAAATAGAAATAAAAATAGAACAGAACAGAACAGAAGCTGGAAGGACCTTGGAGGTCTTCTAGTCCAGCCCCCTGCTCAAGCAGGAGAATCTATACCATCTCAGACAAGTGACTGTCTAGTCTCTTCTTAAAAATCTCCAGTGATGGAGCGCCCATGATTTCTGGAGGCAAGCTGCTCCACTGGTTAATTGTCCTCACTGTTAGGAAGTTTTTCCTTAATTCCAGGTTGCTTCTCTCTTTGGTCAGTTTCCAACCATTATTTCTTGTCCTTGCCTCTGGTGCTTTGGAGAATAGTTTGACGCCCTCTTCTTTGTGGCAGCCCCTCAAATACTGGAATACTGCTATCATGTCACCCCTATTTCTTTTTAGACTAGCCAAACCCAAGTCCTGCAGCCGTTCTTCATATGTTTTAGTCTCCAGGCCTTTGATCATTTTAATTGCTCTTCTCTGAACTTTTTCCAAGGTCTCAATATTTTTTTTGTAATATGGTGACCAAAATTGGTTGCAGTATATTTTAATGTGTAGATTCATAGGGAATATGTTTGTGTTAAAGATATTAGTATGTTAAATTATATCCCAGAAGTTTGGCATTTGACTGATGAGTTATGGTTGTATTAGGCCATCAATGCTAATTATTCTGAGGATTTGAAATAGTGCTACAGGTAGTCTCAATTTATAACCATTCATTTAATGACTGTTCGAAGTTACAATGGCCCTAAAAAAAGTAAATTATGATCAGTCATTGTACTTACAACTATGACAATATCCCATAGTCAAGTGATCAAAATTTGGGTAATTAGCAACTGGCATGTATTTCCGACAACTGCAGCACCTTGGAGGGCCTATGACTGCCATTTGCTAGCTTCCAACAAGCAAACTCAATGGAGGAAGCCAGATTTGATTTGATTTAACAACTGCAGTGATTCACCTAATAACAGTGGGCAAAAAAGGTCGTAAACTTAAGCATGACTCATTTAACAGTCAACTCTCTTAGCAGTGGAAATTCTGGTCCCAGTTGTGGTTTTTAAGTCGAAGACTACCTGTGTTCTTGATATTAAACTGGATTCACGAGAAGTGGGACTTACTGTTTTTGAAAAGGCAATCTTATTAGTCAAAAAATGACTCAATATATTTCTCTGTGGCATATTTTATAATGTTAGCGACTCATTTAAAAACTTATTTCATAGATAGATAGATAGATAGATAGATGGATGGATGGATGGATGGATGGATGGATGGATGGATGGATGGATGGATGGATGGATGGATGGACGGACGGACGGACGGACAGATAGATAGATAGACAGATGATAGGTAGATAGATGATAGGTATTTAGGTAGGTAGGTAGGTAGATATAGATAGGTAGATGATAGACAGATATAGATGATAGATAGATAGATGATAGCTAGATAGCTAGATAGATAGCTAGATAGATAGCTAGATAGATAGCTAGATAGATAGATAGATAGATAGATAGATAGATAGATAGATAGATAGATAGATAACCTTTATTGTCATTTTTTACTGTGGGCACAATGGCACACATTAAAATGAAATTTAGTTGCTTGCTCTCAAAGTGTACACATACATAACACACATTTAAACATACTATATACAACATATGTATAGACCTACACCCTTACATATAAGTAACATATAAATATTAATCACTGTCCATCTTGAATACAAGCAGAAGGAGGAAGCTTTAGAGTTCACAAGATTAATACTGTATGGAATTTGACATTTGATTAACATTTTACAAATATAAACAGTTTCCACCTTTCTGTTAGTTTGCTTGCTTATTTGGTTTCGTTTTGGTAGTTTTTTCATATATTTCTTTCCTTTTTTGTGCATTTGTTCTATTTTTTTCTGTAAAATTTGTTAAAATAAAATATTTAAATTTTTAAAAATGCAAGAGGCACATTAATATACTGTTAGAAAACCTGGTGACAAGACAACAAAGAAAAGATCTCTCCAAATTTTAACAATATTAGCAGCAACATTTTGCTACCCTAATTTGTTAAAATGAAGAAAGCTTAAGATAAGCTTTTTCCCAAATGTTGTTTTCCTCCATTATTAAAAACAAATTTCTGGTTTCGGAAGTGTTAATTCCAGGCATCACACCATGTTCCATTTGATAGAACTTGTGGTTGGATTACAAAACTAAATGACATCCCATAAATCCAAGTTTGCACATATCTGCCTTATCTAGCTTCAACTTGCTAGTAAAAGACATGGGCTTGGACTAAAAATTTAATCCTGGCAAAGCAGGGTAATTCAGTTGCATTCAAAAATTTGTCGATGGTTCCATAAATTACAGCTTTTGAGCTCTAATATCAAACTCTAATATTTTAAAATCAAGATTACAAAAAAGCCATAACTGAAGTTTTTAAAACATAGTTATTGCCTCATATTTTTTTTTTTAAAAAAGAGAGGCATTGGAATATAGGTCTAGACCAGGGGTGAGGAACCTTGGCCCTTTTACGACTTGTGGACTTCAACTCCCAGAATTCCCCAGCCAGTAAGACATGGGACAGGAAGGATGCCTCTGGTCCTGCATGGAGCATGACCACTGGAAGTGACTGTCTAAGGCAGGGGTGGGGAACCTGGGCCCTTTTACGACTTGTGGATTTCAACTCCCAGAATTCCTGAGCCAGCCAGTTGAAGTCCACAAGTCGTAAAAGGGCCCAGGTTCCCCACCCCTGGTCTAGACAGAGAATTAGATAAATCAGAAACACTGAGAATTTGCATATAAATCAGATTTGACTTCAATCTTAAGAAGCTCAAGTTGACAGAAAGAAATGTTATCACACCAAGTGAATATGCACCTCTTGTTCTCTGGATGTCTCTATTTGTGTTTATTAGATTATGTACATGTACTATATTAAGTACTTTATCAGGAGAAAACTGTATTTGCCACAAAGAAAAAAAATACATGCTGCCCTACCGAAGATATTATTTTAACCAATTAAGCAACTTTAATCAATTAGTCTAATTTACCACTTAAATGTTTCACATCAAATTTGGAAAAGCACCTAATTTTTCCAGATAAAATTGTAATTAACTGATAAGAGAAAATAATGAATGGTGAACACTGGGAAAGAAAGGGAACTCACACCATTGAATGGGCATTTCTTCTCAATAAAAGACAATAGAAATATTACCATTTCTAATAACACTGTCTAGCAGTATAAACCATTTTTCTCAAATTAGAACCAAATTAACAAAGAGAGAGAGAGAGAGATTGAATTTTTCAAACAAACTCATCTAAACTTGTATCAATTTATCAGAAACAAGATAATACTGGCCATCTATTTTTATTAAAGAATATTCTGCATGCATCAAATTAACTACCATAATTTGGAAGGGCTTACACAGATTACCCACCCTGCAGCTTTCTTCAGTAAAATAAATGATTTGAGAAGCTGATATCTGAATGTCAAACTCATGTAAAGTCCAACAGCATACAGAGAATAAAGTATGAGTAATATATGAGAAAACAATTAACTTTTATTTACATGTGTTACTGTTCTTTTATGCAGAGTTCTTATATTCTGGGCACATTTTAATAACAGATTACTTTTTAGCACAGCATACCGATGCCATAGCCTTCATATTGCTGTCGTTCACGTTCCATAGTCTGCTTGATTACGGTTTCCCTGGAACTATGCTGTCTGGACTGTCGTCCTTTAATGCTGTTGTGCAGTTCAATCTGCTCCAACTCATCACGAAATCTCTGCAAATAACTAAAACACAATAAACTGTCATTTTAGGAACATTATTTTTTTTAAAAGTAATACTTCTCAATTATTTAGAAACAGTAAATTGTCTTGAATATTAAATAAAGAATATATACAAAAATACTGATATTTAAAATTATGAAGGGAATATAAGAAGCAAGGTACTTCTCTGTCCTAATCTCATTAACCATCCAGATTTTAAACAGCAATTTGACAACAAAAGAATTAATAGCATAGCTTTCTTTAGCAGGAAAAGATTTTAAAAAAGCAAAATATATATACAGTATACTCTCAAACTACTCTGTGTATGTTGCAAACTAAGGTTGCTTTTTAATTTCAGCTCATATTTAAAATAAATAACAGTTCGTTTACAAAATCCAGAAACAGGATATTTGAAGCTAAAGATATCTTCAAAAGTTGTCTACAAATATTACACAACAAGTATGCATTATTCCAGAAAACAATTATATTAGAACAGTTAATTTAACTGTTTCTAATTACTTATGATAATTAACATATATGAAATGTTAAAATTACACTGTGTGAATAAATACCAAAGATGGCATATACCAACTGATGTTCTAGTATATCACACAGAACAGGGTATTGTTTTGAATTTGAAAAACATACCAAGCAGATAAAATTATGAACATCAACTCAACATTCTTGTTCCAAACACAGAACACTTTGTTCACTTGCTATAAACCTACTTTTCTACTAATTCAGAAGCTTCTTTTTTTGTGTATTCCATTTTGTCAGGATCAAGGTGGTGTTGAAACCAAAGCAATTTTTCACCTACAAAAAAACAAAAAACAAAAATAAAAGTTCACGGTTCATTCTGATATCCAATATTTCTATTAAATATAACAGGAATGTTAATTATTCCAATTCATTAACATATCCAATGCATTAAAAACATCTATTTTAGCTACTGATCACAAATACTCTTTTTAAAAAGAAAAAAACCACTTAAATCATGAAAAAAATCATATATATGTATGAAAAAAGCATATCACATAATTTTTGAAGCACATTTGTTTAATGTAGGCACAAAGTCACATGCGAGATTATACAAGTGTATACTTCTACATGTACATGAACATATCAGTAAGATATTTGTAAAATCTATAAAAATGTAAACAAAACTATTGTATTATACAGTTGTAAACAAAACTATGTATTATACAGTTTAATAATTTCCTGCCCATCTTTGAAGTTGTTTTCATGTT
>NW_015388170.1:47573-49346 GCF_001527695.2 Protobothrops mucrosquamatus | reverse complement strand
AAAAAAAATACCTACAATGTATTTATTTAATAACTTTGTTTTGTTGCAATTTCATGACATATTTAGTAGTTAAAATAGCACAATCTAACTTCTAAAATATGCACAACCAATTGAACAAAGTAAATAAATTGAAGAAACAATACAAGAATTAATTTTTAAAAATAATATTTCATTTATATGTAAACACAGAAGCATATGAACCATTTTGTTCTGAAAGAGAAGAAATCTACTTTATTTACCAAGTGAATTCTTATTCCTAAATGGTAAGGACGTGATTAAGTACATAAAGTTGTTTACAATATATATTTTAATATCTGTTTTAACATAAACAATTCCCTATGGCACAGATTACAGAAACTAATATCAACACATCAGAAAAGCACCCCAAACAACCATCTAACTCATATTTTACCATGTTACAAAGTGATTAAGATGAGAGATTTGTTGACAATATTGTTGAATTATACGTTCAGTGGTGCTTACAAGTTTCTGAACTCTTTAAATCAAAGGCCTCGAACCTGTGGGCCACAGCCCACTACTGGGCTGTGGCTTATTCATAATGGGGCTACGAGTGGCTTGTTGGTGCACGTGCATTTGCGCGCACGTGCACGGTCCCACTCATGCAAACATCGCAGGCGTTTCAGGCCTCACTCATGTGAGAGTTGCGGTCACTCAGGGCCTCACTCGTGCGAGCACCATGGGTGCTCTTGGCCCCATTCGCACAAGAAAAGGGATGCTCGTGCACGCACACAAGCATGTGTGCGCACCTGCCCCCCCACAAAAACATCCGTTCTTTTCCCCTTCACCCCCTCCGGGCTGCCAACCCGGAAAGGTTGGGATCCCTGCTTTAAATACTTTATATTCCTGTATAAATATAACTTAAGCATGATCTGTTTTTCCATACAAGTCCTAAAACTAGATAAAGAGAACACAAATAAATAAGGTAAATACTATATTTGTACATTTATTTATTGAGGAAAATGAGCATAATACACTGGCATATTTCTGTAATAGTACTCCCAACAATATTTAATAAACAAGTGACTGCACTGATTGTGCCTCAAAATTTAAGAGTTATACAGAATCAGAAAATTAGTAGATTAATGATCAGAAGAAAACATTTTAGAAATACTGTACAGACTATTTTATTAAGAAAATAAAACCCATTTCTGTCTGCTGTGTGAAGATACAGTGACTTGCTAAAACCTCTTCTCATTAGAAATTCTCAGGAGAAGGGAAAAAACTCCTGCACGTCTACAAAGTCTCTTACTGAGATGAAATAGCAATACGAACAAAGTGTGTTCTCATTATAACATTGAACTTTCTTATGTTAAATGAACAGAAAGTATAAAGCAAATGCTCTGGAGGAAAGGAGAAAATCTGAAGCCCGCTCTGCATTAATGTAAGTTCTACATATTGCCTTTAAATATATTGCACCAAAGTCTGTATGGAAAATATAACCTGTAGGACACAAATATCTCATATTATCATAAACCAGAACTTTAATACTTATACATTTTTACATACAATAGTGGCAATAGTGCTATCACATTTATTTCCAAAGCACCAGGCCAAAATTGTTTAAAATCAAATAATGACTGGTAAAAGATCATCTAAAGTAGATTTTAAAGTGAAGGCATTGTAATATTGTATTGTATTATACTGTTAATATTGAAGATTATTTGCACAGAAATTGCATCAAGATTATAGAGAATTCTATTTCAGTTGTAAAATCTGGGGCTGTGGGTTACACAGATATATTAACTTCTCTTT
>NW_015388170.1:29094-46856 GCF_001527695.2 Protobothrops mucrosquamatus | reverse complement strand
CAGATATATTAACTTCTCTTTGTCACTAATCTTGACCAGGAATGTTGGAGAAAGGCATTTCTATCGGTGACCCTGCCACAGACTACAGTTTTAAAATTTTAGTAGCAATAGAAAATCAATTATCTAGTTTCCACCAACTAACTGATCAGAGCAGGATCAGTTTTGAGTGCGTCACATGATCAAAATGAAAGAATTTTAGAAATATATTATACTTTTAGTAAGATCAATCATGGTTAATATCACTGCAAATGATGAAAAATCTTAGGTACTGGACAGTAATGGATTACTATAATTTGTGCTTATATGTTTATCTCATTTTTAATGCATCCTGAAAGAAGTTGTAAGATTAGTAAGGTAAATGTAAAGGTTTCCCCTGTCAGTTGGATCTGACTCTAGAGGGCAGAGCTTATCTCCATTTCTTAGCAGAGGGAGCCAATGTTGTCTGAAGATACTTCGATAGTCAGCATGACTGTACGCCGAGGCATATGGAAAGCTCTTACCTTCCCACCGAAGTGGTATCTATTTATCTACTTGCATTTGAATGCTTTCAAACTGGTGGGCAGGAGCTGGGGCAAGTAACAGGAGCACACTCCATTGTGCAGCGCTCGGGTCTTGAACCCTGATAAGCTCAGCATCTTTAACCGCTGAGCCATCAATATTCCTAAAGCAAGAATATTATTCCCAGATACCACTCAACATCAGAAATATATAAAGCAGTGGTTCTCAATCTTTTTAATGCCGCGACCCCAACTGGTCGTAAGCCGAGGACTAAACCGGTCGTAAGTCGAGGACTAAACCGGTCGTAAGTCGAGGACTACCCAACCAGTCGTAAGTCGAGGACTTTCCCTGCCCGGGAGCGCCGCGCATGTGTGGTTCCGCCCCCTGCACCGGCCGAGGTGTAGCTGGCAAGCGGCATAGACGGAGCAGGCTG
This sequence comes from Protobothrops mucrosquamatus, assembly GCF_001527695.2. Taxonomy (NCBI): domain Eukaryota; kingdom Metazoa; phylum Chordata; class Lepidosauria; order Squamata; family Viperidae; genus Protobothrops; species Protobothrops mucrosquamatus. The sequence goes on along the minus strand of NW_015388170.1, from coordinate 45,925 downwards.
ACCACCAGCTGGCCCAGCCCAAGGGAGGTAAGGCACCCGCCGGAAAAGGTTAAAAAAATGGCGGACAAAAAAAATGGCGGACAGCCTTGGCGACCCCCGTGAAATGGTTGATCGACCCCAAATGGGGTCCCGACCCACAGGTTGAGAACCACTGATATAAAGACTTACTTCTCCTTTTTAACTTGTCTGTGTGCTTCTTTAGTAAGCTGAGCAGCTTTTCTGCTGTAAGGATGGATGGCTTTCTTCTCCTGCTCTCGTCCTTTTGCTTTGGCAGCTTTTGGCTGAAACAATGAGTCAAAATAATAACAGCATTTAATAGAACTACTTCAACTACCCTCATCTGAAACATAACAAAAATAATCAGTTATTTAAGTTTCAAGCATCAGTCAACATCTACCATATTCATAACTATAGAAGATTGTTATAAGGATCTTATTTGTATATTTCTGTACTTCCTTTCAAAATAAAAAGAGGTTTTCTAAAAAAATTATGGAAATCAGTACTGTTCCTAAATTATTCTCAGACTCTATACCGATAATCAACTGATTTGCTATTCTTTCATTGTAAGCTCATAAAAAATATCATCAGTTTTTTACAGCTTTTGTATGTCTTTCTCAGCAACCTGGAGGTGAAGCATTTTAGTCACCAACTACAAAAAGAATGAAAGATGAATGCATTTTAATCATAGAACTCAAAAAGAATACTGAAGAAGTGATTAAAAATACACATAAGGAGAAATAATCAAATAGTTATAATATTTTCAATATATAATTTAGGCTGATAAAATTACACACTATGTAGAAAAATCTGTGATATTTTCTCTCTGTTTAAAATTACAGTAGTGTGATGGCTCAGCGGTTAAGACACTGGGCTTGTCAGCTGGAAAGCCCAGGTTTGAGATCTGAGAGTTGTGTGGCAGGATGAGTGCCTGTCTTCACTTAGCTCCTGCCCATCTAGCAATTTGAAAGCATGCAAATGTGAGTAGATAAATAGGTACCACTTCGCCAATAGGGAAGGAATGTGATGTCATGCTGGCCATATGACCATGAAAACATCTTCAGACAGCATTGGCTCATGGCCTCAAAACAGATTTGAGCACCACTCTCTATTGACGGCAACGACTAGTGGAGTTAAATCCACAGTTACTTCTTTCCTTTCTTTAATATTACAAGGAGTTGTTTAGTCAATATACAAAGCAGTTGAGCTAGACTTATACGAACAGAGAAAAAATAGTTTCATGAAGGCAATTCTTGTCCTGGGCAGGATCTTTTTTCTCATGTTTCTTTTCAATGGACAACTAATGGATGAAAAATGTTCAATTTCACCAATATACTAGTAACACAATCAATTGTTGGATGGAGTTAATCAAGAAATTCAGGAAAGGATGAAATGAAATGCCAAGTCTTGTAAGCCAGGAAATATAAAAACTGTAGCAAATCTCACCCTTTTCAAATTTGAAACTTTGAACTGATTTCTAATACTCTACAATTCCACTATGAATTTCTAGTTTCGTGTTCAACTACCACAATGATCTCAATTCATATTTGACATACATTTTAACCCTTTTATTAATGAATAAACCTATAAATTTAACCCTTTAAAACTATACATCAATTGTACAAAACTGTCTTCATACAGATGTATTATACCATTTCAGTTTCTCTTAGATCCACAGATATGTAAAAGATCTGGGTTTTTTTAAAAAAATCCATGATCATTATCATTTATTTCTCTTATACTCCAAACTGCAATTTCCATACTCTCTGTCAACAATTGGTTAGGGTTAGGGTTAAAATTTGAGAAGTACAGTCAACTTTATGACAGGCAAACTGTGTGCAGATCATTTTTTGTCTTCAATAGGTTATTGAAAATTGAAATTGTATGCATAAAGATATCCATACAATTATCATTTAGAGAACATTAAGCAAATAGGATTGAGTTATATGAATAGGCACAAACCTGGATTGAAATGTGGCTGCCAAATTCAGTAAGAGCTCTACGTGATGGAAATTTTATGTATGAGCTCTATATAATATTTCATATATGAGAACAGCTGAGAATGTTTAGGAATTAGTTCAACATAAACCAGAAACTAAGGCAAAAAATGTGCAATGTCCCTTTGGTCGATCTATGTTTACGTAATACTTTAAAGGTAGAAATTATAAATAAATAATCAGAAAGTTTTTCAGACATTGTCTGATTGATTGTACCTTGGCATTTTGACTGCTATACTGCTATAGTTCTGGCTCAAAATAGCTATTCTAGTCTCCCACTTAATTCTTTAACTCTTTGTCAGCAAAAAAAAGAAATTTAAATAAATAATCATATATATATTTTTCCATGCCCTACTGCAATCACCCAGATAGTCCAGGTACACTCATTTCTATATAACTGCCTTTTCAGATCAGCATTTGAGTGCTATAGACATCAGCAGAGAGTACATCCTACAAATGACACAATTTACATATTTGTGTCACATGCCGGGACACAAGTAATAATCATGACTTTATATTAGAGGTCCCCAACCTTTTGGGCACCAGGGACCGGTTCCACGGAGAGGTTTTTCTGCAGACCAGAGGGTGCATGGTTTTGTGTGCTGCCTGCATCACATGGATGGGGCTTTGCTTGTTTGTGTGGACCGGTTGCTGGCATGCTGTGGCCCGGTACCAGTCCATGGACCGGGGTTGGGGACCTCTGCTTTATATGATATCACCATACACACCATATACACTGTCATCAGCTTACTGATGAAAAAATGCTCCAAACTGATCATGATCTTGCTGTGTAGTTTTATGTAATCATTAAATATCAAGGGATTAAAAAAAAATAGCACTCCACAAGGAAACAACTGCATGGCTGACTTTTGTATCCCCTATCTCCTCCCCAAATGTGGAGCTGCCTACTAAGGATAGGCCAGAACCTAATTCTCTAATTCTCAACTCTTGAGCATCTAGCCAACCTTCACTAATGTAGAAAAAACTAAGAGGGAACCAGTCTGGTTAGTATTTGGAAGAGAGGCCACCAAGAAATTTAAGGGCTAGGTTTTTTTAAAAAAAAAATGTGAAAGTTAACTAAAGCAAATTACTTATGTTTTATTACAAGAAAATTACAAGGATATGTCCCTGTACTCATCAGATGCTGAAATGAAGGGAATTTTGCCGTATAATTGTTAAATGAACTACATGCTCTAATAGACAGCTTAAAACCATTTATATAAATAAAATTATTAATAACATTAAGTAAACCAAACACAATTTTAACCTAAAGAAAAGTTTGTATAATATAGCATAATAGATCTTAATTGTTCAGATTTTTAAAAGTTGAAAGAAAATATCCAACGATACATTTGAAAGTTTATGGAAAATATCTGTTACTAAAAAGGATTTCCCCGATCCAAAAAAATGAAACCTCCATGTCTTATACACCTGTCAGATTTCCCTGATTGCAATCCATTAAAAGAGATACTGTAAGTTTTACTCTGCCTAGTTTATATAGAACGCAATTCTAAATGCTTTGTAGCAACACTGTAAAAATGTAGTAGGAAAACATAATCTTCAAAGTTAGATGCGCAGCAAACAAATCTAATAATAATCTCAATGGAAAAGTCAATTAATTTAGTGTTAATAATCTTAGTGGATTAATAAAAAGAACACTTAGCACAAAATTTCCCTATCATGTGCAAGCAGTCTTTTGCCAGAGCTATGATTAAACTAACTTATCAAATAAATGCAGTGATGTTGTATGAAGTTTCAACTTGGAAGTAGAATTAAGGAGTTTCATTGCAACCTCTGTTTACTCTGAAATAAGAGTAATTTAATTCTTGTCAAGCGTAAGATCTTGTTCACCACCAATGCATACACAAACACAGTGTTTGAAATATGTTAAAAAGCAAAGCAAATATATTTCGGCATAAAGTTGGTGGTTGCTTAAAATGCCATCGAAACTTTAAGGTATCTGAAATAAATGACCATGCTTTTCAGCTCCACTGGAAAAAAAATAACCCACCCACCAACATTAAACAATCTAAGGCTCTAAATTAGAGAGATTCTTGTCGGCTTTTCGCGCCGAATCCCGCATGCACACTACAGCTCACCATATTCACGAAGCGAGAAGCAGACGCGTGTCCTTAAAGAAGGCAACAGTATCAATCTGCTTTTCTGAACCCGGGCGAATAGGACCGAGTCCCACACTTTAACCCTCTCGGCTGGATCGACGGTCACCCAGCTGCTTAGTTCCGTTCCGTTCAAATAGGACTCCGCATCTTATTAAATCGAGTTTAGTAATACGTTGGATCAATTCCTCTTCCTAACTCAGAGGTGAGCGTTTACGGGGCGTAAAGAAATCACTTCTACAAACCCTGCTAGATTAACATAAGTTTGAGGATGTCGATGTTTAGCTGTGTATCGCTAATTCCTTCCGCTGAAGAAGTGTAGAAATCGCGGATGCCTCCCCAGCAAGTCTATTTAGCAAATGAGCAAAATGACTCTTTAGGAAAAAAGAATCAATTGGTACGGACACTGAAATGAATGGCACGTAGGGCTAAACGTAGACACATAATGATAGACATCCCATTGCCCTCGACAATAATTTGAACATTAAATTAAACTTAACATTAACACACTTCTGATGTCACATGCAGTGTTAACACCCATTTGTTTTAAGGGTACAGTTTTACTGAAAGTAAAGGATAATAGAAAGGAATATATAGAACAATAGAAATAGAACACTCTATAACTCATGTATGCATGATAGCAGGAGACTGTCCGAATTACAGCATCTATGTTTAAAAGCAGAAATTACAATAATAAAAAATAGGCTGGACGTATTTTTTTTTCAAGACTTGCTACCTTTCTCTTTCGATGACTATATTCTTTATTATTTGTTAGATTTACCTTTCTTCAGGAGCTCAAAGGGGCTTACATGGGAATTTTTCTTCATTTTCATCCCCAGAACAATTGTGAGGTGAGAAAGAATGATTGTAAGTGGAATTGAACCTCATTCCCCAGACCTACTCAAGTACCTCAGTGATTACATCATGACAACTGTTGACTGTAAACAAAGGGAGGGTGAATTCTGGCAGCAATCCAACTTTACATCAGCAAGCCATGTCACTTGCATACACAGTGCAAGACCATGTTGCTGCTTATTCTAGAGAAGACAGCCATTATTTTTCCTGGCAGAATGGGACCAAATTCTGAAAGAGATCCAGCTTTGGGTACACACGCTGGTATATACTGGTTCACTGTCAGAACTTTCAGTCTGCCTGAATAAACTGGCTGCTGGTTTTTAAAGCAAAATCTGAAACTAGGATTTCAACTTTGAATGATCAGGCCTCCTGGAATATGGGTGGGGGCAACAGAAAGTTTTGGCGGTCAAGGTACCCACAAAGTTTGCAAACCCCAGCTCTAGCCAGTTAGCTCCCAAAGAAAATGGGAAGTTAAATTCATTAGCCACTGTTGGAAGTCAGCACCCACCCATCATCCTAAAGAAGGAAATATTTTTTAAAAAAGGCAGAATATTATATTTCCCCAAAGGAATAATGGAGAAAAAACTTAGGCGGAAACCAACCCCCAGTCTCCTTCCCCCAAGCAGGCCAGCTTTTAGAAATGCAGATTTGGGGCCACCTATTCATCAGTAAAATGCCTTCATCCACAGCCCCAGAGAAAGTTTGAGTTGATGGGATTAGAAAAACAAAGACTTCAAGAACAGGAACATGACCTTTAGGACATAATAGGAGTAACCCACCCCATTAGAATACCAAAAGCTCAAGCTCAGGTCAAAGTACATTGCACAGGAAAAGGAATAACTCCAAATACAAAGCCCAAGAAGGTATAAAAACCCACCACTCTCAGTTCCATTTTGTCAGTCACCCCAGCAACATGCTGTGTCACTGAAGTTTCTGGCAACCAGATAAACAAGAACCTTCTTTCAAACAGCCTTCATTTTATTTATTCCCAGCTTGGATTGGACCTGATGAAGATTTTTCTATCAACATCACTATGAGGAATATTCCCAATTATCTCACTGTACATGTGCAGCACAGATAACACTTCTACAAGGATCTGTAGAAAAGTGGACAGACTACCGGGGACAGCTTTCAAAAGAAATGGCTACTTAAATGTTTCAAGGAAAGCTGCTATGCACACTTTGAAAAAATGTTTTGTACAATCCTACCGGTAGACATTAGTGGGCATTGCAGGTATTAGAATATGTCTAGTCTTCTGAACTAAATATATATATATATATATATAGCTATAAAATATGACTATCCTGATTGGTGCTTCATTTAAAATCAAGAGTTTTGAAAAACGTATTTTCTAAAGGGCATGATGGAAATGTAGAGAATGACGAATAGATTTCATGACTTCAACTGGAAATTGCTTTTGATTTAGTCATGATTACAATAAGTATAGTACCAATCATGCAACTCTGGCTGAGTTATAGAAGAATACATTTGCAATATTTATTTCAAAATTCCTTAGACTAACTTCACTTCATGCCAGTAGAGTTCAGTTTTGTTCTTTTTTTTTTTTTAAAGCATGCTGGAATTAGAGCTAATGTCAGCTTTAATGCTTGCTTGGAATACCAAAGGCTCTACTCTATAATAGCACTGTGTCACTTTGGAATAAGCTGTGGATCTCTCACAAAAGTTTAGACATTGAGTTTTTTGAAACTGGGATAGGTACAGTAAGCTTCTTGGGGTATATTCAAATGAGATTCAACCATTGATTTCATGTCTTTTGAAATATTTCTAGCTTTCAGTAAAGCTCATCATCTAGATTTTGTTTTGTTTTTTGTACAGTCACTTCAATGAAGTTCCAGTGCTGCCAACAACTTTTTGTTGATTGTTTTTCTTAAAGAACTTTTGAAAAAAAGTATGTGGATTTTTCATATTCTGTTTTGTTTATGTTCCCTACAATTGTTCCTGTACTACTGCTCCTGTTCTACACCAGTTGCTGTTCAGAGCCATGAAAAACTCTACCTGTTCTGGTGTAACCTGTATGCCTATATACTTAGTAGTTATCTCGTTGTTGTTGTTGTTGTTAGTTGCAAAGTCATGTCCAACCCATTGCGACCGCATGGACAAAGTAGTTACCTACTCATGTCCATTGAAGATTGTCATTTCAGGTATTGCTCCATAAAGCCAGAAGGCGTCCATCTTCTGCTTTACTCTGAAGTTTTCACTCACTAGAGAACATTGGATGCCTACCTGTTCAGAAAAGACCCCAATTCTTTTTTTTTCCTCCTTTCATATTTATGGGTTTTAAAAAATTTGGACATAGCTGCCCATTGTTTTATTCTGCATCTATCTCAACACTCCTTATGGAAATATGGGAATTCTCTAACATTAATAGTGGAACAACACTTCCCGCCCTCTACCTCCCACCCCAGTCCCTCTTTCCTGGAATGCACATTATTTATTTGTTCCAGCTCCCTAATTTTTTCTTGGATTCCTCTATAGAATCATTAACAGGGTACAGATGGCAATCCAAAACTTTAAGGTGCCATCTGCTAAACTGAGAGTAGAGACACATGTGTCACCAAGTGTAATTGTTGGATTCTGAGGCACAGAAACTGTAGCATCCATAATGTTCTTTTTCTTTTCTTTTTTTTTGCTTCTTGCATTCTTTTATATTTTTCTTATTTTTCTTTTGTTCAAGTGAAAATTCTCAATAAAAATATTTTTATTCAGGCCAGTGGATAATGCTATATAAGAAGACTAGATTGCTTTTTTAACTATATATCAGATCTTAATACATTGGTTATTTTCTTGAAGTTAGAGTTTAGAAAATAAGTTACAGTGACAGAGAGGTACGTTTTAGAAAAAGAAATCAAACCTTTTGGCAGCTGCAAATTGCCAAACTGCAATTACTTCTTTATTGCTTCTTTATTTGCTTGTTGGTGTCCATAACTATATTTGTACATAGTTAGTTATACAGTACTTCCTTCTCTTATCCTTGGCGCAAGCAATGAGCACTCTGATTTTATGCTACTTTAAAGAAAGCCAGGAGCTTTCAGTAGGAAAAATTCTTAAAAGCTACTGTGTGTATGTATACACAAATCATGTGTGTGCATACATTGAATAAAATGATATGGTGTAAATATTCCATCATCTCTGCACATCAATGTGTACATTTCATAATTAATTCATGTGGATGTATGGTTAGTGGATTATTAGGCTTTGTATGTTGTATCATGGCACTGCTATATAATCACATTTCTATTTGTATTGTTTTGCTTTCTGCTTGGCTACAATCCTGGCATAATGGGATAGGATGAAACTGCAGCTCCTGCAACCTAGCAATTGAAAAGCATGCAAATGTGGTTAGATAAATAAGCGGGAATGTTACCGGGTTCCCTATTTTCATGCTGGCCACATGATGACGTAAACATCTCTCAGACAACGCAGACTCCCTTGGCTGAGATATGAGCACTTCCCCCTTGAGTCGGTCATGATTGAACAGGGGAAACCTTTAGCCAGCACTGAAATGGCTCACCTTCTATTTCATTATGTGCTGATTTTGGTACTGTTTGGATAATATGAATAGCTAGTCCCTGCTTTGTTTTGGTTCGCAGTTACAAAACATACACAAACACAAACACATAGTATGTATGTACATATGTATGTATGTGTGTATAAAATTTCCTTCTTACCTTTATGGATGGTCTGTGTCTTCCTTAATCCAGGGTCTTCTCTGAGTGGTCTGAGAGTTTGAGGCTTCTACACAGCATCTTAGCTGCTTCTAGCACTGCACTCTTTAGACAGAGAGCTCTGATGTTGTTCCTGGGATATATTAGAGCCACTCCCCCAGTTTAGGAATTACAGCCTCAATTGCTCCTTTTTTTAATAAAAGTTTTATTATTATTTTTAAAAATTACAGTCTTTAGTGCTTAGTAAACAACCTGTTGACTGACTTCAAATATTTAACATTAACGTTTTCAATATAAATCTGTTCAATACTACACAATCTAGTATTTTTTCCCTGACCCTCCTTTCTTCTCCATATTTTTTCCATTTTCCCTTCATTACACCATTACAGATTTTGGTACTGTTAATGTATACAAAGTTAGATATAAGCATCTTCATCATATTTTATTAATATCATACAAATAATAATATCAATTCATAAGTCAATAATGTCAATTCATTAATTAATATCTTGTTTTTCGTACTCTTGTTAAAGTTTGATTTCTCATCAGTATTTGAAATATCTTTATCAATTATGATTTCCTCAATATTAATTACATTTATATAGCTGAAAATTTTATTCAAATCAATCCTCCTCTTATCTTCATATTTCCCATATCAAAAAAGAAAAAAAATGCTATCTTAATTCTAAATCATATCTTTCATTATAAAAGTCTAATTATATCTAAAAGTCTTCCATTCAAAGTCCATTTTCCACTCTTAAAACAAAGGATTGTTTCTTATATTTTGTCTCAATGTTAAGATAATCTTAACAGTTATCTCAGTTCTCAAATTTATCAAAACTAGCTTTATGTTACTTCCACTTCAATATTGTATGCTTCTGTCCCCCATGAAATTAAAACACCGCTTCTGTATACATTAGGAGGTTTTTCGCTTCTTGAGAGCCTTTCCCGGGAAATTCAGTTGTAAAATAGTAAAGAAAGGATCAATATTCTTACCCAGACGTGTTGTTTACAATGTATTATGTAGTGCTTTTTTCCTCTTCGGTTGTCAGCAGCTAATGGCTGGGCACAGGAATGTACCCGGTCTTTCCCCTGATGGTTTAGAGCGCTTTCCTTGGATCGAACAGAAAGACCACCATCTTTCCGTGGTCGACAAGGCACCCCTCCTCCTCCTCATCTCTTCGGGACAATTTTAGGCCCTTTTTAGGGCAAAATCAGGTGCAGAAGGCAGAGCCCTGCCTTCCAGCATCCCGTCCTGCCGTGACGCAAACCGGAAGTCCAGCCTCAATTGCTCCTTTTGGGACTTTTTATTCTCTCCAGGTCATGGAAAATATTTATACATACATACATAGGAAATGTGGTTTAGTAAATTGGGTATCCAAACATAATTTTGAAGTGAAATACTGTAAATCAGGGATCCCCAACCCCTGGGCCGCAGGCAAGCATTCAAAACTGTATTTGTGCATGCACAGGATTAGGTTGCATGTGTGAAACCTCCCTTCCCCACAAAAAGGTTGGGGCTGCTGTTGTAGATTATTTAAATCTGTCAAATCATGTAGAAAGTTTTAATATGCTCTTGGATGCTTTGTACACTTCTAGTCAATGGATTGAGGGGAGTTGTTAATGCAATCTGTGCAATTTCATGGAGAATAGTCATGAACAGAGTGTTACCGTAGGAACTAACAATTCAAAACCTTTCAGTCTTAAAAGCTGATTTCTCTATAGGGTACAATCCAACCAAGTATGGGAATTAAAATGGAAATGGAAGAGAAGTTTAGATGTGCTTAGCTTCCACTAAACTTAAAGATTGTTAAAATGTTTAATTTTGACCAAATCATACCAAGTCCTTAATGTTTGTTCCTGAATTCCCACTAGAATTCAGTATTTGCATGGAATCCAAATGTTTTGAATGTGACAAAAATGGCCCAACATTTGTACACTAGTGTAATTATTCTAAAAATAACTCAAATGTGATTGCACAGATTAAATACTAGCTAGGTTCATGCATATCTTTTACTCATAATACTGTATGATTTACTTGACTTTTATTTAACTTGTGTGTGAAGCCAGCTCTTGACATTAATAAAGATTGGTTATGGTTTAGTGGCATGTATAAAATGAGCTACTGTATATTTCTTGGCATAAGATAGCTTGGTATAGTGCAACCTTTATCAGGAAAAAGCAGAGACAGATAAAAGCTAACATATGTCTTAATTATGTTTTATAAGCAGCCTACTGGAAAATAGCTTCTGACAGCAAATGCTTTGGAAAGAAAGAACAAATGTAGTTTAGTCACAAAACATTTATCTTTAGAAGATATGGAAATAAATGATGATATATAAAAATAAAATTATTATAAGGCTAATCTCAAAAAAGCGTTAAAGTTGACTGGGAGACCACTGGAAAATCCCATGTCTAGAGACTGGACTTGAGAATTTGAAGAAAAACACCTGACAAGATGACTATGTCACTTACCTTCCACAAAATTGCCAATAACACAGTAAGGATGTGTCTATCAACTGATTTCAGATAACAAAGGAATAGGTACATTTATCATACTTTGAATACCATGAATTTGCTGAAAGCCTGCCAGGCACAAAGAATCTGGATCATTCGTAAGGTTGTAGCATAAAAGATTTATTCAAGCCTATTCACAAGAATCTGTTCAACTAAAGTTCAGCCCTAACTAAGTGCCAGATAATGGTCAATGGAATTCAGGAGGGATTAGACTTGGAGTGCCAGTGGGAGCACTTGTTTAGAATGATTTTAAACTAATGATGCACTTATGTCTGCCCCCCACCCCACCCCAGCTCTGTCTGCTCTTCTCCTACAAAGCCTGATTAAAGTCCGATTAAAATGAAATAGTCTGGCATGTTGATGCCTGGTACTCATTGCCAAACAAGGTCAAAGAACATCTGCAGAAAGTGACAATACGACACTAGCAAAATTAGTTGCAAATCATTATTTTAATTTCAAGGGAGTGTAATGGCTCACCAGTTAAAGACACTAAGCTTGTCAGTTGGAAAGTTGACAGCTCAGGTTTGAGACCCGAGTGCCAAGTGAGAGAGTGAGCTCCCATTACTTGTCTCAGCTCCTGCCAACTTAGCAGTTCGAAAGCATGCAAATGTGAGTAGATAAATAGGTATCACTTTGGTGGAAAAGTAACAGCGTTCATGCTCATCGTACAGTCATACTGACCATATGACCACGGAAATTATCTTTGGACTATGCTGGCTCCCTCAGCTAAAAAACAAAGAGAACCACCGCCCCCTAGAGTCAGTCATAACCGGATGGGGTGGAACCTTTACTTTTACCTTTGTTTTAAGTTTCTGGAAAACATTTGCCAGATTATCATATACATTCTCCATACTGGTAACTTAAAGAATCGAGGATATTAAGCATATAAATACTGTATATGTGAAAAATATTTAACTTACATAGGAAGATATAGAATACTTCAGTTCTAATTGAATAGTAGTAGTAGTAGTAGTAGCAGCAGCAGCAGCAGTACTAATAATCAACATAATCCCCAAACAACTGGAGCACTAGTTAAACACTATCAGCATTTTATAAAAATCCCCATCAGTCAATTGCAAAAGGTAGCATTACTTGGAAGAGCTTACATCCTGTGGATGATACCTTTAACATCATCAAACAAGAACATTTACCTAAGCCAGGTCCTTGGAGGAAGTCAATAGATAGATAAAAATGCGAAACAGTCTAAACACCTGGGGACTGTGCCATCAATTATAAAAATAGTAATCCACCTTTTTAGTTTTGTACAACAAAAGTTGGTGTATTTAATATCTCTGCTTATTTTCCCAATAATCATTGAAGGTTGGATGCACTGAGAAAGACTGATGGACCTAAAGTCATGCAACTGATTTTACACTTAAGGAACAACTAGAACTTATGGTCTCCCAGCTTCCAATTAGCACTAATCAATATAACAACCTGAAATTGAGAATAATGATTAATTTTGTAATCTTGAACTATTCCCCAGTTCATAGAGCCTGTTAAAATTATTTTTGTGTAACAAAAAAAAAAAAATCCATAGGCCAGAGATTTACACCAGCATTGTACATGACAGATGTTATTATAGCCAATCTCAATAAAAGTAGGTCTAATCTTCTTGTGGAATTGATTGTCTCAAATTCATAGGGGGAAAAAAGAGGTTAAGTAATTCATGAACATTTTGGGAAGTAGCCAATCTGTGAGGACATTTGAAAACAATCTAAAACATACACTGGTATTCCTGTTTCAAATTAGGAAGAATAAGGCACCAAACCCAACACTGCACTACCTAGAAGGAGTGATTGTGTGATAGCAATTTCAACCTCACATATCCAGAGAATATTAAGCTGGGCAGGAATACCATATGCATGCACATAAACAAGAAACTTTCTTTTTCTTATTTTTAAAATTCTCCCTATATGCAGTTCTGGGCAAACCCAACCCAAAATTGTTAATGTGGAACTTTGGATGTAAATGAAGACCAATATCCATATTCATAAGAATAATCGGTAGGTGCCCTTCTATGCAACTGAGTTCCTATCGGTTGCAGTTAGACAAAGCATTACTTTTATATAAAATAATATAATTCGACCTAAGCAAGAACCCTTTGTTATATTTGCTTAAAAAGGACTGAGTTTTTTCAGGCACACATGCCTGAACTCAGTCAGAGCCCGACTTTTGTGGTGCTGGCTAAGCTGTCCTAGGGAGAAAAAAAGGAGACCTAATCAAGCCTTTGGAAACCTTCAGCTTTTGTGCTTTATTGCCTGCCTGGAAACGAAACAGTCTTCACGGCGCTACACCACCTGCTCCTTTTGCATATTCCAATATCTAAGGGGCTGTCACAGAGAAAAGAGGGTCAACCTATTCTTCAAAGCACCAGAAGGCAGGACAAGAAACAATGGGTGGAAACTGATCAAGGAGAGAACCAACCTGGACATTTCTTGACAGAACAATAAGCCAGTGAAATGGCTTGCCTCCAGAAGTTATGGGTGCTCCAACATTGGAGGTTTTTAAGAAGAAATTGGACAACGATTTGCCTGAAATGGTATAGAGCTTCCTGCTTGAGCAGGGGATTAGACTAGAAGACCTCCAATTCCCTTCCAACTTTGTTATTCAGTTATTCTATTGCCCTCTGACACTGTTTGACCCAGCACCCTGGCAATCACCTGAGAACAACGGATCTCATCAATTAAAATGTTCTTATGTGGAAAGATAGTATCTAGGGCAGGGGTGTCAAACTCGCAATGTCATGTGATATGTTGTGACGTATCACAACTTTTTTGCCATTGCTGACAATGGGGTAGGTGCGGTTTTGCTATGGTGCATCTGGCCCGCGGGCCGGCAGTTTGACACCCCTGATCTAGGGGATCAGATGGTGTCTATGTCGATCCCATTCTTTCTAACTCACCTCTTCCCAGTGATTTGAGGAGCTGAGGAACATTTCTTGAACAAAGTCATCTTGACTGAAGTAGTCTTTTAAACATGACAGTTCTCCAAATCTTACGCTTTGTGTTAAGATAATAATAAAAATGGTTATACCACTAAAATTATAAAAACAAGACCTACTGATAAAACTCTGTTTTAGAAAAGGGTTTTCACACTCTTGATCTATGTTTTGGTGAATAGGATGAAGAGTACTCAGTAGGGTGGAGTATACATTGTGTACTGTTTTTACTCATCCTCTTGGTACTTAAACTGGAGCACTGGCAATTAGCATTGTTAAAAAGTGTCTATTCAAGCCTTGCATTCTCACAAATATTGTGGGAAAATCACCTAACATTTTTCAGGCAGGACTTCTCCATCATTTACCCAAACAATGCCTACAAGACCTAAAATAATGTGTAAGAGACTCATCTTAAAATATTTGGGGCCAGTCTCCCTCCCATCTTATAATTAGATCAGTAGGTTCTTTCTCCACTACTTTATCTTCTCTCATTTTTTAATTGCACCTTTTCGTAATGCTTTTTCCCTTGCTTCTAGTATGATGGATAGAAATGGAATGTTCTTTTTCATCAAAGCCTGTAAACTGACACATTCTGCCCTCAATGCATTTTTATGCAGGAGATAGCTTGCACAAAAATAAATGATGCATAGCTAACCGAATGAATGTTGACTAGAATCCATGGCCAATACAAGATTCCAAGAATATGCAGACATGAAAATATGGCCATCTATGTATTTTACCAATACTTCATAATCATTTGTGTATAGAAAATATATCATGGTTTCATTTCCTTCCTCTAATAAGCCTCCATAATTATTGGTCTCTTTTTATTATTAAGCATTCACATAATAAGAAAATGTCTTGGACTTCTTGGTGTTCTCTGAGCTTGGTTGTTGTCTTGCAGTCATTTCATTATCAAACTAGGTTAACATCATCAATACTAGTTAAAGGGAGTGGGGTTTGCTTTCATTTTATACATTGGGGATATCAGCATTGATGGGAATGATCTTGGTGATTCCTTGATTAGGATATTGTTTACTATTTGTTTGTTTGATTGGTTGGTTTGTAGTTCCTTGGGTGTACCCAAAACCGGTCATACTGCTGCATTCTTCACTAGTTGTAGCTTCCAGATACTCTTGAAGGGTAGACCCATGTAGAGCACATGGCTGTTATCCATACAGGAGAGGACAAGGACATGAGTGACAGAACGAAGGATCTCTTGATCCAGGAAGAGTATGACTGGTGAACAACATGAAGTTGAGCAAAGCCCTCCTAGCCATGAATTCAAACCCCATTAACAGCAGGGTCTGGGTAACCTTAAACATGTGATTCTCTGTAAACACAATAGGAGCAGAGAAATATTGACATTTTACCACTCTTAGCACTATGAGGTAAGCCTTAATAACTGCTCTAACTCAGGGGTCTCCAATCCATGGGCAGTGGCCTACTACCAGACCATGAACCATTCCGAACCAGGCTGTGGAAGTGGTGGGTGAGCACGCATGCGCGGGCATCCCCATTTGTGTGAGCAACAGGTAAGCGCATGTGTGCGAATCTTCATTTGCATGAGAGGTGTGCTGTCATTGCACAAATGGAGCTGCGCATACCCACTGCTCATGCAGAACCATCCCCTATCCTGCCCCCGCCGGTCCACAAAACTGGAAAGGTTGGGGAAAGCTGCTCTAACTCATCATCAATTGGATTTATCCCTCATCTTCCTCTACCTATGTTATAAAAGTCTCCTTTTAGCTTCCTCAACTGTTCCATAACCTGCAAAGAGTGCTGATAATGATGGGCCAAGAGAGGTTATAATGGCATGATCCTATCTGAGGATCAAGATAAACAGCCAAGGCCTCAGCAGAACCTCAGATAAAACCCCCACTTCTCTTTGGGATTCCAATGGATCCATGAGTCATGAGGGGCAGACCGATCAAATAAGTCCTCCCTCCCTGCAGCGGGTGGTAACCTAAAATAATGTCAAAGTCACCAAGGTGTGATCTGATCATGATGGAGGGGACAGACAGAAAAATATCTAACAACAAATAAATTATATATTTAAAAATAGAATCCCAATAGCTTGGTGCTGTTGTACTGTATAATAGGATGGGGCAGAAATACCATAACAAAACTAAATAAAATACTTTTTAAAATGTGAGTCACTCTACATTTTTAAACTTTGGCTGTTCTTTTTTTCAGGGTTTCTAATTCTTTTGTTCAGAAAGTATGTTATGTATATGTTTAAAAATGACTTACCGGGGTGAAGAAATATTTTCTTCTCTTGCATACTGTTAGAACTTGGGTCACTTAGTGAAATGGAAAATGAAGCTTTCTTTATGTTATTTATTTTGGTATTTACATACCACCATAGTCAAGATTTATAGGTGGTTATTATAATATACAGTGCATAATTAATCTTTAGGCTCTGCTTCTACAAGATATGAAGATGACCAGTTATTCTGATGACTTTCAAAGAGAAGATCATAAAATTAAGATCATGTGTTACTTCTGAAAGCAGGAAGAGAATATTTCTCAATACAAAATGATAGAAAACATGAATGGGAGAAAGCTTCCCACTGGCATCATGTTGACAAGAAAATGCTGGTCCAGCTGGCCCTTTGTTCTGATTTAGCAGGGCTGTTCTTTTGAGATGTTCAGCATGGCCTGCCCTCTGCTGCTTCAATGCATTCATAGGCTTTTTTTTAAAGCTTGCAGCCCCAGGAT
>NW_015388170.1:0-29059 GCF_001527695.2 Protobothrops mucrosquamatus | reverse complement strand
TTTGATTCTAGTTAACACAAAATAGCAATAGCACATAGACTTATATACAGCTTCACAGTGTTTTACAGTTTTTCTAAAGTGCTTAGGTAGACTATGTGAATCAATGTTGACTCCTAACCCGGCACCTTAACAACTCCACTAAACTAGCTTTCTCAGGCAGGCTACATATTTATTTTAAGTTTTCTGTTTTCATAAATTTCTACAATTCTTAAAGCAATTATTTTCAGATAAAGCTGTTGCCAGACTAAATAGGCCCTAAAATTTCACAATTTCACTCAAAATCAAAAACAACTCTTCATAGCTGCTGCCAAGAACAATTGCTTTTGCTCCATTATTAATCCACAAAAACATTGGGTTAATTAACTTTTCCTGTGGAAATTGATTGCAATAGCTTGTAGAAAAAGATGGAATCAATCACTACTCTTTCTGTCTTGAATCCCTAGTATGTCCCATAAATCTCAAAAAGGATTACTCTCTGATTTTGAAGGGTAGAGTTTAGCGTAATCAAACTCTAAACTCTGCAATCTAAGATTAACTCTGTTAATCTAAGTTCTGTGGGATACCAGTGTTCCCCGATCCCTTTGAAAGTATCTCAAGATCCAAGAAAGTGTAGTTGATAATTTAGAGCCATTCAAATTTACTAGCCATACATCTACAGTATACTATTCTTGAATGAAAAAGAGATATTACAGATATTTGTTCAAATGATAGCACTAAAACAATTAAAAATAATTCCTAGACAAGTTTTAGATGACAGTTTACACAGGCTATAAGCTCGTAAGTGAAAAATACTTAGAGGTGAAATTGACTTTTCATCATGCATTAGACCCAAGACCAGATAATTTGAACAACTTATTAGTTAGATATTGTCATTGGAATCAGAAAGTAAAACCCTTGTATATCAAAGATCTATCCATTCAGGTTTTTACAAGATATGTGAAATACTAATTTCCTCCATAAAAATTACAGTCCAGCAATCCAGAAGTGACATTTTTGATTTCTCCTGAACTACAAGTTCAGGTCTTCTGAACCATACAAGTAAGGTAATGACAGTAGTGGTGGGGAGTAGCTACCCAGTGAGAAAACTGATGGCAAGATGTTATGCTGTGCCCCAAATAAGTCTTTCCTTAAATAGGAAAGTGTGACATGTCAGATATTTAGCCAGCATGCCAGGTCCCCTCAGGGATGTCTCAGATGCAGGGGTGATTAGAACTTTTATAATAATTTCACAGACAGGTGAGTCTTGACCAAAGTAATTGGTCAATGTTGAGATAAATGTTTAGATAAGGTAAGCTTCATGGAAGCCATTTCTAATTGAGGCCAAAGGACAAACATCTCATCATGCTCTCCATTTGCCACTTCAGAATTAATACCTCAAATGCCATCAAATCGATGTTTTCTCTAACCCCTCCCTCCCATTATTGTTTCATCAGTCTTCTTACCAACACTGTGGCATATATTGGTCTAATGTGGCTTTGTTGTGAGTAAAATTGACAATTATGCACAGTGTTAATCTGGTAATTAAATTTTACAGGATAGCTCTTGGCAGCCCACCATAACAGCTAAGTGCTTTCTTGCCTTTGAAGGAATAATCTTCAATGTGCAAGTTCTCTTTTGCTTTCTGAAAGTATTAGTTGTCTACCTTTTGAAGAGAAGCTAGGACAAAACATTTTAGACAAGTCCCACATTGCTCCTACTAATAATCCAAGTAAACCCATTCTTTTTGTTCACACAGTCATTTCAGTGAGCATTAAAGATCTGCTGTTCTTTTTGATTAACCTCTAAACCAGTGCTGTGCTAATGCCAGTTTTGGCATTTTCTCCCTACCATTCTCCTTCACTGGTTAGCAAATGGTTTTCTTTAAAAAAAATTAATTAAAAAATCTCAGAGAAGGGATTGTTCTTAATCAACAGGGTTATGCTGGTATCTTGTCTTCAATTTTATATATATTATATATACATTCTGTGAAATTTGAAGTCCAGCAGGTCTGGACAGGAACAGGTTGGAAAAAGACTGGACTATGTGACCTGGCTGCTAACTATAATTTGCTTCCCTCTAGTCTCATCTCCTCTTGCGCTTGACAGACTGCATCTCCACCAGTACACTACAACCCCCACTTTCCATTCTGTTCCAAGACAGACACCCAGAACTATTGCTTTCTCCTTTTAAGCTTTCTTTTCTATAATATGCCAGTTCAATTCTCCATACCAGATGAGCTATGTGTACCATTTCCATATTTGGCAGTTAAGCAGCAGGTGAAAGTGTCAAGTATAGAATCATTGCTGTAAAGGTGGCTGCACCTGATATCCTAGTCATTGATGAGCTATTATCTCAGACCAGTGTATTTATCTCAGGCAAGATGTACTTCAGCCTGGATAATAATCAATAGCTGTGCTGTTTGTTTCAAGGAACAAATAGCACAGCTATTTCTCCACTGTCTCAATTTTTGCTCTGAAACTGATTCAGAAATGCAGCTGAAAATGTAATTGTTAACATGACAGGAGAAATACATCATTAAATAAATGGAAAATAATCATATTTACTGTATTTATGTAATCTAAATGGCATTAGCTGGCATGTAATAATATAGTGATGAATGTATATTTTGGGAGTGTATCATTGCATGCATACCTTTTGGGTGATTAATACATTCAGGTGGTGGTAATGATGGTCTATCTTTTTATCACTACTGTAGTTTAATGGGGGTAGCATGTGGCTAGCATGATTAGTAGGTTGAACTGATGTTTCTAGCCATTAAAAAAGGGTTTCTGGCCATAGCTGCTTTCTGAGAGGTTTTATCAGTCTTTAGTTTGGTAGATTGTGAAATGTTTCCTGGTAGTTTTCCAGCCAACTCGATAGGCCCAGCGCTGCTTACCTTCCAAGCCTAAATAAGGTCATCCACTGGTATATTTGGAGAACATGAGATTTCACCATTATAATTATCTTATTATCCTTCCATTTATCTAACAAGGTATATAAACATAGTGTCAGAAGTAAGTCTTCATCCTGGTTCATCCAAGCCGGGGATAAATAAGCAACATGGTGACTGCTTTGGAAAGAAGGTTACAGTTTATTGAAGAGGCAGAAAGATGGTTCTTGCAAGAGAGAGCAGAGGGAAGAAGAAAAAAGGCTGAGCACATGGGCAGTAGGTTTTTATTCCCTCTCTAGCCCTGTTTGGAATAGTTTCCTGTTCCTGTGGCATGAACTTTGAGGTTATTTCTGAGTGTTTTTCTAGGCCTTGATATCTGTGGTTTAATCCTATTATCATATCCTGCTTCCCAGATGATGGGGCTAATGACTCCTAGAGTTTGGGTGAGGCATGCAGATTTTCTCTTTGTCTTCTTGATTGCTCTGGCTTCAACTTTCTGATGGTTTTACATCTGCATTTGTATGGGGCTAGCTCTTGCTTGGGGCAGAGACTTGGGGGCAAAGTTGGTTTCTGCTTTTTAAAATACTTTTGAGGAAATATATTTTTCTGCCCTTTTAATATTTCCTTTCTGGGGCTCTGACTTCCCACAATAGAAAACTTAGAAAATTTCTTATTGAGACATGAACAAGAAAACACAGCAAACTGAATCAGAAACCTGAGCTTAACTAACTGTCGGTTACTTGGTGCTCTCCAGGTACTGTTGAAATTCCAACTTTCCAGCCAGAATGGACAACAGTGAAAGATTTTTGAGGACCGTGAGAAAGCACCATCTGGAATGTCACGAGATGGGGAGTATGTTTCTATTTGTCTAGTGCAGGGCTTTTCAACCAGTGGTACGGGTACCACCTGTGGTACATTGGCACCTGGCAGGTGGTACGCGACCATCCTAGAAAAGTGATAGCGGGGGAGGGGAATGAGCTAACCAGTGGCAGCACTGCACAAGCCTGAGCGAGAGATGGCTGGAGCTGCAGGGCTGTCAGGGCTCAGTGGAAGCGCCAGGATCAGCGCTAGAATCCAGCTGGAGCTCGGCACTGATCCTGGTGCTTCTGCTGAGCCCTGAAGAAGCATCAATCAGCATCTCCAGGGTCTTGTGATTTATATTCAGATGCTTGGCAACTGATTCATATTTATGACTGTCACAGTGTCCCAGGGTCATGTGAAGTGACCAAAACCTGCTGCAACCACCCAGCAGACGGGGAGAATAAAAACCAAACACCCCCCCACCCCACCCCCGCTGCCAATCCTTAACAGAAATGCTCACAACAATGAAAAGCTCGGACAGGAGGAAGAGCGCCGCCGGGCGGGCAGGCAGGCAGATGTCTTGCTCGGCTGTGGCTTGGGGTGCATTTTTTTCAGTGTCATTGTAACTTCGAACAGTCATTAAGCGAACTGTTATAAGTCAAGGACTACCTGTACTTTATCACTTTTTTCCTTTTTTTTTGGTCATCAAATTTTTGACACTTTGCTAGGCGACTGGTGGTACCCGGATGTTGCCATATCCTAAAAGTGGTACAATGGGTGAAAAGGTTGAAAAGCCCTGGTCTAGTGAACTGTACCGCAGTCTTCCGTCTCCCCTCCTCCTCCTGTAATTATTACACTCTGCGATGGGTTTAGTAAGGATGTGTTTGGCCACAAGGTGGCGCAGACTCGCAAACCACGACGCCCAGTTTCACCAGCGTTCAGAAACCACTCCCGAGACGGCATCCTTTCCCCCTCTACCTCTCCTGCCGTAGTTCCAATACTTGAGGACATTTATTCCAGCCCGATTAGACGACCGACTTCTAATGGGGAGTCTTCAGGTGGTTTGCCTGCCCGGGGTTCTTCAGCTTCCTCACCGTCCTTTATCTGACAGCCGGGTAAGCAGGTGGAGTTCATCTTTAAGGGGTGGGAGTGGGGACGCCTCTCGGTCTCCTCACTAAGCTTCAGGATCGGCAGCAGGCG
The DNA here is from genome assembly GCF_001527695.2 of Protobothrops mucrosquamatus. Classification (NCBI taxonomy): domain Eukaryota; kingdom Metazoa; phylum Chordata; class Lepidosauria; order Squamata; family Viperidae; genus Protobothrops; species Protobothrops mucrosquamatus. The sequence continues at coordinate 24,189 of NW_015388170.1, read as the reverse complement.
AGAGCCAGCCGGTCTGCCCTGATCTGCCTTCGACAGGTCAGCCGTCTGTTGGTTCCAGCCTCCCGGATGCTTTGAAACAACCGGAGCCGGGAAGAAAAAAAGTCGGGTAAGGCTCCTTTTTTTATGCCTGTTCCAAGCCTTTCTCCTTTTCTTTCCGTCCTGAAATTGCAGCATTAGGACATCGTTCCGTTCCGTTCTTCCGATGCCAGCTGGAGAGAATGAAGCGAGTTCCCTAAAACTTGACGCGGGTTATTCCATGCTGCATGCATGCATTCCGTTGGGGGTGATTAAGATATCGAGGTGGTGGTAAGGATGAGCTGTATTGCCTGGAGTTTGCCAACCCGTTTTAGCCAGCCGCTGCCGCTCACAGCTTTGGAACACTTTCCCAACCTCCAAACTTCGGGGGGAGATCTTTGGGTGAAAGGAAGTGTTAAGGGGAGACGAGATCTGGAAGAGATAAAGGCCGGGGGGAGGGGGAGGTTGGTAGCTCCTACCAATTTATCTCCTTCCCCTCCAAGCCCCCCCGCCCAGGGTCACTCCAAGCCGGCGAGGCGTTGCCGAGGGTTAGGCTCTCTGGTGCTGAGGAAAGAAGACTGTAAACCACGGAAATAATACCGCGGCAGATGGAAAATGTTTATCACTGAGTACCCTGCATATTTTTGGTCACTGGAAGAACGGGAACAGCAGTTGTTGGCCTTTTTTCCTGCTTTAAACATTAACCACAGAATGAACCCAAAATACAGAACGTGTGGACGATTCCTCTGAATTAGAAACAATGGGAGAGGAGGTTGGAGTGCCATCCTTTTCTTTCCTCTAACAAAGAAAGGGTCAGAGTAGCCAGGTTTCTTCAGACAGACTATCATGGGCAGGAGGGGGAAAAAACCCCAAGACTGACTTCCACTTTTGGTCAATGGAGAAATGCATTGTCTAACTTAGTTCCTGAAGCTAAGGAGCATCCCTTGGTTGCTTTAAATCCAATTTCCATCATGGGCCAGAGACTGTGGGAATGAAAACAGAAAACATCTGGATGGCTCCTGATTTTTTTTTATCCCTGGTCTCAGGATGCAGTTGTCTTACCGGGATAAAAAAAAAAAAAATCTGGAGCCATCCAGATGTTTTCTCTTTTCATTCCCACAGTCTTTGGCCCATGATGGAAATTGGATTTAAAGCAACTACTAGGGGATGCTCCTCAGCTTCAGGAACTAAGTTAGACAATGCGTTGCTCCATTGACCAAAAGTGGAACTTAGCGTCCTGCCCTTGATAGCCTATCTGAAGAAACCTGGTTACTCTGACTCTTTCTTTGTTAAAGGGAAGGGTGACACTCTAACTTCTCCTACTGATCCTTTTTTTTTTTTAAGAAATTTTATTTATTTTTTCCATCATAAAAAACAATCATAAGTAAACACAATAACCAATCAATAACCCCCCCCCAGAACTTCCCAAACCTAATCCCAGGATAATATTCATATAAAAGTAAACAAATACTAATATCTCTAACTCCACAAAATATCTTAATCTACAAGAAAAGATAGAAGTAAACAAACTTAAAAAAATCTAGAAACCTAAATTATATTCTACCACTCTATGTTTCTTTTGGATATAAACAATCCATCTTCTCCATATTGATAAAAATTGTTCATTCGAATGGTTCTTCAAGTAAGCTGAAATCTTTGCCATTTCAGCAAGATACGAAACTTTCAATCTCCAGTCTCCCATCGTAGGCAGAATTGGGCTCTTCCAATTTTGGGCTATTAGCAGTCGGGCAGCAGATAAACAATAAAGCATCAAATTTGTTTCTTTTGCATCTAAATCTTGCACAATACCTAAAAGAAACAATTGTGGAAGGAAAATAATCCTTTTTTTAAAAATCTGCTGTAGGTTCCACCATAATTGTACCCAAAAGGCCTTAATAACCTTACAAGTCCACCACATATGAAAAAAGGTTGCATCTGGATGANATATCCTCTTAATATGACCTTTGGCACCATCTCTTATTTGCTTCAAAAAAGTCCCATCTTCCAAAACAAAAGTAGTCTTTTTATCAATTCGCCATCTATCTTGAATTTGTCCATACAAAAACCAAGAAAAATTTGGATTATTTTGCTTCAAGACTTCTATTGATTTTAGGCACCAGTTCCCACCACCACTCTGGTATAGGAAATCTTTATATGTAAGTCCCTCCATCACCACTCCTCTGGTTATAGCTTGAAAAATATGCGACGGAATCACCCAGAGTGGTAATCCTACTGATCCTTAATCCTGGGCAATCATCCACATGTTCTGTAATTTGGTGGTTAATGTTTAAAGCAGGAAAACAGACCAAGACCTCAATTTTCTATATTGAGCTGAAAGAGGCAGAAGGGCAGAGAGGTGGAGTGGGGATAAGTCTCTGTAAAGTTGCTGAGTGAACTATGGCACCAAAGAGGTCTCCAGAAGAGAGATCATAGGAAGGAAGAAAATTAAAACTTGTGCCTATAACAGTGTATGCTTCAAAAGACAAGAAAAGAAGAAAACAGTGGAAAAAGAAATAAAAGAAATATGAAGTATCATAACAAATGATGGAAACAGGGCTTTTTTTCTCATAGAATGCCCAGAACGGAGTTCTGGCACCTTTTTTTGGATGGAACCTTGTAGGGCAGGCAAGGCAGGTTGTATGACATGTGTGATTTCCAGCACCTTTTTTTTTTTTTTTTAGAAAAAAAGTACTGGATGGAAACCTAAATGAATTGGGTTGATTTAGAAAAGTGAAGCAATAGTATTCTGTCAGAGACCACTAAAAAGCCCAGACTGTAGGCTAGACTGGAAAATCACAAAAGCATATTGGGAGAACAAAATGGCTTTTTAAAAATAGAAACTGGACAGTCACTTGTCTGAGATTGTATAGGTTCTCCTGCTTGAGCGGGGGGCTGGACTAGAAGACCTCCAAGGTCCCTTCCAGATTCTATTCTATTCTATTCTATTCTATTCTATTCTATTCTATTCTATTCTATTCTATTCTAGATGCCAAGTAGTATCTAGCTATAGATCCATGATGTCACTAGTCAGTCAGTTTCTACTGTTAGCCTTCAGCCACAATACACACAACTGGTGCTCCCAAAGAATGTTGGACTTCAAATTCTGGGGTTTCTGGGAATTAAAATCTAATATATTTGGAGCATGATAGCTTTGCAACTCTGTTTAATCCTACACATTTATCCATGCATTTATGAACTCAGGGACAATATACTAAGAGGTAAACACTTGTCCCAGAGCACTTTGTAGACGTAGTAGTTTAAAAAACGAGTGTGTGGGAGTTTGAAGTTTATCTTTCCAAACACCCTAATGCTACTCTTGATCATATCCTTTGCACCCTAAGTTTTTGTTTGCTTGGTCCCATAAAAATGCATTCTGAGTTATAGCTTTACATCTTTCTGTTGACACTTTTATTAGCAATAAGTTATTCGATTAAAATAATACTGAAGAAGATAGTATGAGTCTGTCCTAACAATTCTAGTATTAACATTACCAGTTCTAATAATACTAAAGTTATTTATGTGCCATCCATCTTGTCTAGAGGTGACATTCCAATGAATTAGACTGCATTTAATTATTGACTGTAATGCTCAGTGTAGTTAAATTGTGTGGTTTAATATACAGCAGTTTTACTTAGAAATAAGTTGCACTGATTAGTTCCTACCAGACTATAAACTTTATTATACCAGACCACAAATATAAAAAATTGTAGCCAAACTTTCAAGCATTCCACATCTTTTTGGGAAATGTTACAAAAGTGAGGAAGGCAGGGGATATTTCAAGGAAAAAGAGAGACTTCCATGATACTAATACAATCACTCTGCAGGCACAGAAATTTAAAACAATCGTTGGAACAAAATGAAGAGAAGATGCAAAATTAGATGTTGCACGAGGCACATATTCTTCTGGATGGCAATGGGGTCAGGAATTATTCCTAAGCCTCACAAACAGTATCTTCCCCAGAAGTATAGTTCAGTTTTTAAATAATTGACTGATATTTTATATTTTATTTTCTTGAATCACTTAAAATGTAATCCCAAGAGTTACTTTATTGTTTAATATTTATCCACTGTAGTTCTTTACTGTGTCACTGATTTAGACAAATATACACACTCGAACAAAAATACTTTGGAACAAGAGAGAATGAGAAGAAAGTGGTGTTGGAGGGCTATTTTCTCTTGGGCCTCTCTTAAAGACACCAGGTGTCCTTAAATTGCTTAGGAATTATAATCAGGGACATCTGAAGGACATCCTTTGTGCAAATTTCAGGTTATGCTAGGACTAGATTCAAGTAATGGTTGAGTCACCCTATATTACTGAAAATAAATTGTTACTCATTAGCAAAACGGAGATCAGAAATTATTCCCAGGTAAGCATGCACATAATTGCAGATTTAAGCCCTTTCCCCAGTATTTGGTTTGAATTGAGGTTTTTTTTGGGATTGAGCTATGAATCACTTCTTTTCACCTTCTTTCCAGGAACCTTTAATTAATTGGACTAATTGATAAGTTGGTCAATGACTGTGATCTTCTTGGGCTGCAGTAGATTCAGAAACTCAGCCACACCTGGTTGGAAATGAGCATCTAGTTATTAGCAGTGATTATTAGGCTACCTTAGGAGAAAAAAAAAAACATTCCTATGTGTGTTTGATTTGTACTTGAAATGACTGCTAGAGCTATCTATCCAAATTAGGCCCAGTGGGCATTTTAGGAAAGGTTTACTGAATGAAAAGGAGGTAGGTTATAAGCACCGCTAATCAACGGCTGTATGTTTCTTGAGCAGATCTATGCACTGTGATATCAAGGACAACTTTTTGGAATTTACACTGAATTCAGCATAAGGCAGCAATACTAAGTAGAATCCTAAAATGGCTTAAGATGAGTGTCTTTGTCTCGGTGATTATATTGGGGTAACCTGGTAGGAATAGATTGCCTGTCCCTCATATATAAGAATATTAACCTATTTCTTCAATGACTTTGATTCCATTGATTGATCAGTTTAGTTTATGTTCCTATATGTACACCTGCATTAAAAAAGTAGGTTAAAAGAATGTGTTAAGGTTTGTTTGCTTTTAGAGCATGTGAGCATGTAAAGTATTCCAATAAATACTGTCACTTTCCCATTAGGAAGAGAATGGTTTTTATAATAAACAGCTTTTCACCTGCAATTTAAATACTGGTATATGTTTCAAACAATGATTAACTAAGGGAAACTTATTAGCTGACTGAAAGAGTTTCTTGAGAAATATAATCAAATTAACCCTTAAGACTGCAGCATTACTTTCAGATAAAATATGCTGAGTGTCGTAGTGCATTTTTCCAAACAAAATGGAGAGCGCTTTGCGTGATACTGATGATGACAATTCCAATAGACCAAACCAGACTTGCTGATGAAGCAGGATGCTGAATATCATCTTTCAGCAATGTTTGGAGTGTCACAATGTGCTGTTTATCTAAAATCAGGGACATAAAGTATTGCCATCATTCTTGCAGACATCTTGGCAATTCAAAGATGAATTCAAAAGCTGGAATAATTACAGAGTAAAACCATTCATATTAACATGCCTTAAGTCAATTGGAAGCCAATAACCTATTACACTATATAAATGAATACCTTTTCAGAATAAATCACCTCTAAAACAATTTCACTTTCAAATAATATACAATAACTTTAGAAGAGCAGCAAGAATCCAGACTTACTAGATCAAAGGCAATTCAGATAAGTGCTGACTTTTTTGATTCTTGGGGTTTGTTGTTTTGTGTCATCTTTGTAAAATATAAACACAAAGTACCAATGAGGGGTACTTTGAGGATTGAAATGAGGGGTCCTTGGTGCTCTCTGAGCTTACTTGTTTTCTTGCAGATGTTTCATTAGCCTAACTAGATAACATCATTAGTGCTGATATGGAGTGCTGTTTGCTGTCTGTTTATATTCTGGGGTGTTGCCTGTCTGGGTGGGTGGAGCAGTCTTAGGGATTCATTGGTTGGGCTGTTTACTAATGGCTCTTTGGCAGTTTCTTGAATGAGGTATTGCTTACTTCAGGTCCCCAACCCCTGGTCCGTGGACCGGTACTGGGCCACAGCCACTTAGGAACTGGGTTGCGCAGCTGGAGGTGTGCTAAAAGCACATCTTCTATCTCCAGGAATGCGGCAAGCCTGCAGGGATCTGGCCAGGGATGGGAGAGTGGCAGGGCAGAAGCCGTCTACTCAGTGCAAGATCCTCTGATGGCTGTGCTTGCAAGTGGTTTGCAACATCTGAGCTCTGTGTCTTTCCTCCTTTCCCTCCTCCTGCTGCTTCTGCTATCTTTTCTTCTTCCTCCTCCTCTTCCTGGTCCTGCTCTCTCTTCCTCCTGCTACTACTTCTTCTTCCTCCTCCTCTTCCTCACTTTCTTGGAGGGGCTTGGGCTCCCTCCAAGTTTGCAAGACAAATGCATGCAAGACCAGCTTGCAACCAGGGGCTCCCCCAGAGCCTGGTTGTAGAGGGACCCCCCCCCAAAGATATGTGTGTGTGAGGGTGTCTTTCTCAGGATGCAAATAGGGGCAGGGAGAAGCTACCTTTCATTTTAAGCACTGCAGCTCCAAGGGATCCTCCCTCCCTCCCTCCCTCCCTCTCTCTCTCTCTCTCTCTCTCTCTCTCTCTCTCTCGTCTAAGACCACTGGGCTCCGTTGCACTTCAACTGGAGTTTTTTGCTTTTATTTTCATGCTCCAAGTGCCTCATGTTTTGGCAACATCCTGCCTGCTTTTCAAGGTTTAATTTGGTGTATTTGTGTGTGTTTGTGTGTGTGTGTGTTCCTCCTTTCTTCGTGCAGCTCTCCAAGTTTGCAAGCCATGCGGGCACCTACCTGGCTTGCAATGGGGGAGGGGAGAAGCTACATTTACCCTTAAGCACTGTGTCTCCAAGGGAATCCCTCTCTCGTTTGCACCTTTTCTGAGGCCGAGTTAGTTTGGTCTTTCTCTCTCCCTCCCCCCCCCCCTCTGTTTTCTCAGCACTTCCTCAGCATGCTGGGTCTTTGGTTTGTTTTGCTGAAAGGCTGAGTTTAGGATTGTCTCTTTTCCTTCCCACTTTCTTAGAGGGAGAAAGTCACTCGCCTAATCTAATACAATAATAGAAATAAAGTGCATTATTTATTTATTTATTTGTTTGTTTATTTAGAAAATGTTCATCCTGAAACCCCCTCCACCCCCCCACCCCCCCCCGATCCATGGAAAAGTTGTCTTCCATGAAACCGGTCCCTGGTGCCAAAAAGGTTGTTGGTTTGAAGTTGACCTTGGAGTTAATCTATGCTGATCTGAAAGCTGATTACTGGTAGAAAAGTGCTGGAGTCTTTTTCTCTTTTGGGCTAGTTGACTGTCCCTTTTGCATAGTCCACAGGTGTCAAACTTGCCGCGTCACATGATGTGTCACGACATATCGTGACTTTTTTTGCATTGCTGGAGCTGGGGTGGGCGTGACTTCCATATGATGCAACCGGCCCACGGGCCAGCAGTTTGACACCCCTAGCATAGTCTATAGATGTTGTTAATGTCTATGTGTCTATTGATTAATATCCACAGGGCCATTAGTAAATAGCCCAATCAAAGAATCCCTAAGACTGCCCCCATCCACACAGTCAGGCAAGACACCAGAATATAAACTGACAGCAAACAGCACTCCTTACTACCATAGAACTGATGATGTTACCTAGTTAGGATAATGAAACGTCTGCAAAAAAACTAGCTCAGAAAGCACCAAGGTCCCCTCATAAACACAAAGCATACTATAACTTTGTCTTTATATTTTATAAAGACAATATACTACTGTATATACAGTTCTTCTATGTCTTTATTTAATTTATATGATAAATATTGATTTGACTTTCTCCTTTAATTTCTCCATTCTATTTATTTTTTCCCTTACTCTCAGGGGCTGACCTTTCCCCACGAGACAACCGTTCTGACTGAGATTAAAGAAATCTCAGAGTTATTTGTGTTTGCACTCCTACTGCTTCTGCAGCCCCAGAAGGAATATTAACTAGTAAAACAATTTTCTTGTAAGAACCTTGGGGACAATGCAATACTAATGAGACCATACTTGTTCTTTTCCTCTCTCTGAAGCTTTGCTGAGAGAAGAAAAAGTGCAAAGTTAAAAAAAAAAAGTTTAATGCTGAAATTAGATCACCATTACCACCACCACCACACATAGAATCAACAGATTCCTCTTCCTTCAGAAGTAGGTTTATTAGACGATTTAGGTTATTCTTTCCAGATTGGAGGAAATGTATCTATTCGTAGTTGAAAAATTAGAATTCAAGCTACAGAATTCACGAGTGTTATTGGCATATCATTCAATGCATACATGCAATTATTGTTCCATTTACTAACTCAGACTTCACAAGCCAAATCTAGTTTGCAAGGGGGGGGGGAAAGGTTTAGTATTCCTTTTGGAGGCTACAGCACATAGCTCATTTTTGATCAACCTGTATAACACAATTTATTGTCATCCTTCAGACCCAGCTTCTAAAGTTTTCAAATTTATAAAGATAAGATCAAGCCTTGTTATGACATCTCCTCAAGGTAAATGCCAGCAGAAATTGAGGAATAATGGAATAGTTGTGGGAGGATAAGCTTTAATATCTAGATTTCAATGTAGTAGCGAAGAGTCAAGATTTGTGTTCACACAACATGCTGAATCAGGTCCAGTCAGTGAATTTGAACAAGCTAGGTTAATTCTATTTTATATAGCCTCCAATTATTAAAAAAAATTAAACCTGAAAATGTGAAATAAATATGCAAATACAACTGGCATTTCCTTCTCTATGAAAAAAGTACAACTTTATTTTTGTTTAAAGTTAAGAAAAAGCATATACTTATTTTCCTCGAAAATAAGACATAATCTAATTTTTTTTGCCTCCAAAAGAGGCACCAGGTCTTATTTTCAGGGGGTGTCTTTTCTAGTCGCCTCACGGCAGCGGCACCAACAGCCCCACTTAGCCGGCCCACTTCTTCTGTGGCTGAAGGAGCAACTTCATTCTCCAGCTGAGAATGGAGCTCCAGCCTGCTCCAGAAGGTCTCTGCAGCTGAGAACTGAGCTACGGATTGAATCCATACCTTGGTTCTCGGCTGCAGAGGCCTTCAGGAAAGGCCTTTGACTGTGAAATACAGGCTGGGGGACGCTGCAGAAGAAGTGGGCCGGTGAGGAGAGGCAGGTGTCGATTCATGGGAGGCCTGGTAAGTGGGTGCGAGGCCCGGGGGGCAGCTCCATCCCCACCTCTCCCTAGCTTGATTTTTAGGCATGCACCTCACCCCAAAACTAGGGCTTAATTTTGGGATAGAGCTTATATAAGGCCCACCCCCGAAAATCAAGCTAGGGCTTATTTTCGGGGTAGGTCTTACATTTGGGGAAACACAGTATCTACATTTAAGGCCTCCTGTGAGTGTGAAGACTTTGCCAATTGGTCTTCCTCAGCATGCTTCAGTTAGCCATATCCATTTCACAGAGTTTACAATCATGCTTGGAAAAATCTGGACAATAAAAATAGTTGAGCATGCTTATGGTTATGGTTTCTATGTAAAGTTTTCTATGGATATATCTATGGATATTCTTAGTCATCCAGGTCATGGTTGTCCCAAAGGTGCTTTTTCAAAAGGAACTGGACTTTGTTTTTCTTTTTAATCTAAGACGCTTCTGACTGAACTGAACTTCTGCAACCCCTGAATAAATCCTACCCCCCCCCCCAAACCCGAGATCATCAAACAAGTCAACTCAGAGATCTCACTTGAGGCACAAATGACCAGTTATCCTACTTTGGATACCTTATGCAAAAACCTAGCTCTAATGCTAGGCAAGTTGGAAGAAAAGAGAAGAGGATGACCAGTTTCAAGGTGGATAAACTCAGTTACAGGGACAACGGGTGTACTTCTGGAAGACCTGAAAGACCAGGTTAGAGATAGATGGAGAAAATTTGCCTATATGTTTTTTAAAAGTCAGCAATGATGCCAGATAATCCATCAAGCACAACCCTTCAGCATCTGGTTTCTTATATCATCTCAAATGTTGAATGCTGGGCAAATACTTTCATGACCGTATCCAGAAGCATTCCCTGCATCCTTACTTTAACGTTATATGATGGTCACTTTAGGAGCTCATCCTAAAAAATATTTTAAGTATTTTAAACTAAACTTGTTATTTCATTTGTTGTCTTCCAGACAAATGGTCCAGTCATGCCCCCACTGTGTAGTACAACAATGCCCTTTTCTCAGGCTTCAGGCAATCTCCAAAGGGAAAAGGTTTGACTCTTTTTCAGGCTCCCATGGAAGTCTGAAAAAAGGCCAGGCAGCTTTCATAGTGAGCAGAGACATGCTGCACTTTTGCAAGGCCTGAAACACTTTGGCAAAATCATTTTTTCAGCTCAGACCTAAAATGTATTTAAAAATGAAGTATAAATAAATAAATTGATCATCATTAAAATGCAGGTGTTTTCATTTATTTGTAACTGTCAGAGCCCCAAACCCCTCGCCTATTCTCTTTTTCTATTCTTTTGGGGGTCTACCATTCTGTTGGGGGGAGGGGGTGCATGGGGGATTATGTTGGTAACTTTCGCTTTCCTCTTTCTTTGTCTGGCCTTCTCCCTTTGAGTATGGAATGTGTCTCCTTATCTAGGAGACAGACAGTTGCAAGGAAACGAAAGCTGGAGAAGACCTTGAGATGCACGCCTACAGTACAAGTCAGCCGGCCATCAAGCCACCTGTGGATTGGCTGGAGTTCAAACAGACATTATGACTTTGGTGGGAGGGGGCATATTGCTTGCTTTAGTTATATCATTCACGCAGGCTTTTCTTCAGATCTCGCCTTACACTCCCTACTGTCACTAGTCCCTAATAAAATTCCTTTTGAGACAATGCCTGTTTCAAGAGTTCTGCTTTCTTGGGTGATTAGTTGAAGTGGGTCCTGACAGAAGGTGAGATCTGCAGAGTACTCAACCCGGAGAAGTAAACTGCTCTACTGGGGGAGTTGCGACCGAATTTTGATTGTGGAGTTCCAGGCAGTGCAATGGGCCAAAGACCTCCTCAGCCTTGAAGCCAGAGAAAGCCTCTCCAGGGACCTGGAAGCGGTTGGACCATCTGGTGAAGAAGATCGAGCCAGATGGTCACTTGGAGTTGGAAAAAAGGAAGGCTGGGAGGAGAAAACCCCGAAAGTCACCTTAACCCGGGGGGGGGGGGAGGTAAGAAAAAAGCCAAGAAGAAGAATCCAGACCCTGCTCCCCCGGACAAAGATGCAGAGAAAGAAGAACCCAAACTGGGATCTATGGAAGCTATAATAGAGTATGTGAAGAAAACCCTCAATGACTTTAAAATGCAAATGAAAGGGGGCCACGAATCCGAAGAAGAGTCAGAGGAGGAGGAATCTGAAAAGGGAGAGTCGGAGACTCGAGAGGCAGCAGCTGCCAGAGCCCAAGGTGCAGCACAACCCTAAGGGCGCCTACTACAAGCCACCAGGGCCAGACCCTCCCCAGCCAGCAGAAGTGAAGCCGATCCCAATCAGGGCAAAGTTCAATGGAGACCCCAAAAGACTGGGGTATTTCCTGGCGCAGATGTTCACCTACATGCAAATCTATGGGAGAACCCTGCCCATGGATGTGGAGAAGGTACATGTGGTCACAAATGGAAAAGACTTTTTACATAAATCAGAAGAAATTTGAGGAAAAGGAAGAACAGATTGAATGGAAGATAAACCTATCAGGATAATTGTAGCAAATTGGAGTAATATGGAGGTGATCTAATGAATACAAATGGGCTAGTTCTTCCCAAAAAACTGTAATCGAATGGTCTTTTCTTATTTGAAATAATATATATAATAATAGAGGGAGAACTGTTTGATGATTCAAAAGTACTGGCATGGAAGGTCAGTTGGCAAAGGAAGAAAGCCAGAGTAAGGCTGAAGGAAACTAGGGTTTTGATTTATTAGAGGGGATTTCATATTACTGATTAGAGGGGTTGAATATGGTGGAAAATAGATAATTTTTAGAAAATAAAGTAACATTATAACCGAATAGGTAAGGTGTGTAACAAGACTAATAGATTTTTGGTTTAATATGGTGGAAAATATATAACTTTTAGAAAACAGAATAAGACTATATTCAAATAGATAAGATGTGTATTTAGAATATTAGATTTTGTTATGAAAAGGGAAAAATGGAGAAGTTGAGATAAGGGAAACTTTGATTACCTAAAGCTTAGAAATTATAAATACCAAATGTTAATTTGAATATTGATGGGAAATTAAAGCTTGGAAAAAAGTAATAACAGGACATTGATTGTATATAAGGATTGACTGCAAACACAATTAAGATATGTATACGCTAAAAATTATTGATAAATGTAACAAAGATGGTTTTACTTAGTTGATAACAATAAAAACTGTATTAGCCAATATGAGATAGTAGATATTAAGGGAAAAAGAGAGGAAATATCTGATGTTGTAACTTGAGATTTATACTAAAGATTTATGGATGTTATTGAACTATTGATTAATGTCAGTCACCACGTTGCTTTTTAAATACTTAATTGTAAAATTAGAAAACTAATAAAATATTATTAAAAAAAGATTTATGATTATAAATTACATCACAAATTAAACTACTCCCTTTTATAATCACAACACTGATGAAATTAAGATATTATAATATATTCCAGGAACATGACATAGAAATCAAAGATGCACTATAAATATGCACTCAATCTGCTTTACACAGCAGCTATAAACACTAAAAGTATCGGATATTATCCCTTGATTATTGTTGACAGTTTGACATGCTAATAATCTAAAAAGACTGTGCTAATGAGAAGTGGCTTGGTTTAATATCCCAGATATTTTTCTGGCCTGCTAAATAAAGTTGTTGCCCTAATGGAAGATGTGCTACATTAACAGGGATACAATTTACACTGAATATTATAATTTATAAACTCAAGTTCTTGTTTTGCATAGTATTGGGTTAATAATCTTGGAAATGAGAATAATCTGATCCATTTTTACTTGCAGATGACTAATTCTGATGTGTTAGCTCTGTACAACAAAACACAGCAAAAAGATTTGCCAGAAATAAGAGAACTAATCAACATGAAGATTTTGCATAAGAATTAGCTATGTGAAATATGTTACCAGTGGTGATCCTGGAACCCATAGAGTCTAGGTTTCATATGTGCTGACTTTGTGTCACTGAGCAGAATTACAGGTTGCAGGGGTGGAGAAAAAGGAGGCAAATTCTTACTAAGCAAGCTTCTGGTTGTGCCTTAGGCATGAAGCCAGCTCAGTGACCTTGGGCCACTCTTTTTCTCTTTTAACTTTAGGAAGCAGGCAGTGGTAAATTGCCTCTGAAAAAACTTGTTAAGACAACTGCTAAAAATTATTGATACTGTAAATGTAACAAAGATGTTTTTACTTAGTTGATAATAATAAGAACTATATTAGCCTAATATGAGATAGTAGATATTAAGGGAAAAAGAGAGGGAATATCTGATGTTGTAACTTGAGATTTGTACTAAAGATTTATGTATGTTATTGAATTATTGATCAACCCAGTCACCACGTTGCTTTTTAAATGTTTAATTGTAAAATTAGAAAACTAATAAAATATTATTAAAAAAAAGAATGGGGGAAGTTGCTCACTAGACATACAAGTAGGCATCAACTTACAACAGTTCATTTGTAGTTACAACAGCACTGAAAAAAGTGACATGATCATTTTTCACACTTACGACCCTTGTGGCATCCCCATAATCATGGATTCAGTATTTGGATGCTTGGCAACTGATTCATATTTATGACGGTTGCAGCATCCTGGGGCCATGTGATCACCTTTTCCAACCTTCATTCAAGGAAAGTCAATGGGAGAGCCAAATTCACTTAACACCAGTGTTACTAACTTAACGACTGCACTGATTCACTTAACAACTATGGTAAGAAAGGTCCTACGATGGGACAAAATTCACTTAACACCTGTCTTGCTTAACAACATAAATTTTGGGCTCAATTTTGGTCATAAGTCGAGCACTATGTGTATTTGTCCATGAGGACAATAAAGAGTAATGAATAAAACACAAAGAATAAAAAGCAACTTCTGTGGTAAGTAATATCCAACAGTTAATTTTAACCGTCCCACCCAATCTTTGCAACACAAAACAACTGCATTTGAACTTGTTACTAATAAACATTTATAGAAGTGGATTAATCTTTGAAGAGCCAGCTAGACTATTGTTTGAAAATCCTAGGAGACTTACAGAATTATACAGAATAACAGAGTTGGACGGGACCTTGTAGGTCATCTAGTCCAGGGCTTTTCAACCAGTGGTACAGGTACCACCTGTGGTACATTGGCACCTGGCAGGTGGTACGTGACCATCCTAGAAAAGTGGTAGCGGTGGAGGGGAATGAGCTGAACCGGTGGCAGCACCACACAAGCCTAAGCGAGAGATGGCTGGACCTGCAGGACTGTCAGGGCTCAGCGGAAGCGGCATTGATCCTGGCGCTTCCACTGAGCTGCTCAGCGCTCATCCTGGTACTTCTGCTGAGCCCAGAAGAAGCGCCGATCAGCTGAAAAGCGGCACTAATCCTGGTGTTTCTGCTGAGCCCAGAAGAAGCAGAGGTCAGCTAGAATGTTGCAGCATCTCCAGGGTCTTGTGATTTATATTCAGATGCTTGGCAACTGATTCATATTTATGACAGTCACAGTGTCCCAGGGTCATGTGAAGTGATCAAAACCTGCTGCAACCACCCAGCAGACGGGGGGAATAAAAACCAAACACCCCCCACCCCAACCCCGCTGCCAATCCTCCACAGAAATGCTCACAACAATGAAAACCTCAGACAGGAGGAAGAGCGCGGGCGGGCGGGCAGGCAGGTGTCTTGCTCGGCTGTGGCTTGGGGGGGCACTTTTTTCAGTGCCATTGTAACTTCTAAGAGTCACTAAGCGAACTTTTGTAAGTCAAGGACTACCTGTACTTTATCACTTTTTTCATTTTTTATTTTTTTTTGGTCAAGTTTTTGACACTTTGCTAGGCGACTGGTGGTACTCGGATGTTGCCAAGTCCTAAAAGTGGTACAATGGGTAAAAAGGTTGAAAAGCCCTGTCCTAGTCCAACCCCCTGCTCAAAGCAGGAGACACTATAGTATTTCTGACAAGTGGCTGTCCGTCTCTTCTTGGAAGCTTCCAGTGATGAAGCACCCACAACTTCTGAAGGCAAGCTGTTCCATTGGTTGATTGTTCTCACTGTGAGAAGATTTCTCCTTATTTCTAGGTTGATTTCCACTCCTGAAGAGGATTTGCTGTTATTGAATGTTAGTGTGATAACACTTTCTGACTTTAGGCATATGAATTATAATTAAATGCAGTAATAACAATAAGAGTCTTATCTAGATGCTTTAGGGAGAACAGAGTGGGAATTGGACAAATTTAGGTTATGAAAATTAATACATTCATCCTGTAGTTCTTTCATGATGTTAATTCAGCTATTCTTGGTGTTATTACATTTTCATTATTGAAAATAATGGCATATTGATATCAGCAAAATACTCTAAGGGCAGTCTTCTCAGCAAATGCCTATAGAATTCTCTTTTGGTATAACCTTAAAACATTAATATGTGAACATTCCATTTTTTTGCAGATCCTTCAAGATTATCAATGGCATGAACATTTCTCTTGCACCTTTTTTTGGCCACCTGTGGTTTGTGTAATGAGAAGAAAAACATCGACTTCTTGAGAGAAGCTATTGAAGTTTTAGTCTGTTGCTCAGTGTGATCTCAGCTAGAAAAGAACCCAATATGAATGCATCACTTCTCTCCTTCACAGGAAATAATTCTATTCAGAATGTCTCCAATGAGACTTCTGGACTCTTACATTTCCAGGACATTGACTGTCATGTGCCTTTGGCAATGGTATTCACCTTGGCCTTGGCTTATGGAATTGTTATCCTTCTTGGTATTTCTGGAAATCTGGCCTTAATGATTATAATCTTGAAGCAAAAGGAAATGCACAATGTGACCAACATTTTCATTGTCAATCTGTCCTTTTCAGACCTCCTAATAACTATCATGTGTCTTCCTTTCACATTTGTATATACTCTAATGGACCACTGGGTTTTTGGGGAAACCATGTGCAAACTTAATCCTTTTGTGCAGTGTGTCTCTGTCACAGTCTCTGTTTTTTCCTTGGTCCTCATAGCTATTGAACGCCATCAGTTGATTATCAACCCTCGGGGCTGGAGGCCTAATAACAGACATGCCTATATTGGAATTGCCACCATATGGATCCTAGCAATAGCCTCATCTTTGCCTTTCCTAGTATACCATGTTTTAACTGATGACCCTTTCACTAATATAACCATAGAGGACTACAAGGGAAAATATGTATGCTTGGATTCATTTCCATGGGAGTCAGCCAGACTGTCATACACTACTATTCTCTTGGTGATACAATATTTCGGGCCTCTTTGTTTTATATTCATTTGCTACTTAAAGGTAAGGAAGAGTTTATTTTGTCACATATCTTGCATGTTCTTTGTTTTTTATCAAAATGGCACTTCTAGGATATGGCTTAAATTGTTCTTTGTTCTTATAAAAAATGGTACCGCTAGTATATGGCTTACATTATTGTTATTGAATTCTTATTTCTCACAGATCTATATTCGCTTAAAAAGAAGATGCAACATGGTGGACAAGATGAGGGATAATAAATACCGATCCACTGAAACAAAAAGGATCAATATTATGCTGATCTCAATTGTGGTGGCATTTGCCCTGTGCTGGCTGCCACTCACCATCTTCAATACAGTCTTTGACTGGAATCATGAAATTCTCCCTGCAGCCTGCAGCCATAATTTGCTGTTTTTAATCTGTCACCTTACAGCTATGATCTCAACCTGTGTGAATCCCATCTTCTATGGATTCCTCAACAAGAACTTTCAACGGGATCTACAGATTTTCTTTCGTTTCTGCGATTTCCACACCAGAGTCGATGACTATGAAACAATAGCTATGTCTACAATGCATACAGATATCTCAAAGACTTCTTTGAAGCAAGCCAGTCCTATCACTTTTAAAAAATTTAATGACCATGCTAATGAAAAAATATAGCTGTTGTCATGACTGACATGGTTTCATGAACAAACACCAGATTTTAAAGAGATTTATTTTTCTTCCACCTACTCTGAAATGTCACTTTCATGTTCCTACTGTTGCTGTTGTTTTGATTTTTTGTTGCCTGTTTGCTATTTTTAAACGAAGAGTTCTTTCTAATGCGAAGTATATTGACACTTTCGCTGCCTGAAATTTTCATCATGAAATTTCTTTTTTTTCTATTTGTGCTTGATATATTTCTCTATCAATTTAGTACATTATTTAAAAGAGTATTCATTTTACTGGAAACACACACACACACACACACACACACACACACATATGAGAGCACAATATATGCTATTAATATTTTTCCCCATTCAATTGTGTCCAGTTATTGGAGACTGCTTAGAGAGATCCTTGCAGTTTTTATATAGAATTTTACAAAATCCAAGAGAAAAAGCTGTACAGTATTCAATAAAACCTATTTCAATTTTATTTTCATACTGAACTAGGTCAGTTTTAGTCATATATTCTAGGAGCAACATATCGAAAACATTAAAATCAGACTGTAGGAGATGACCAGGCTGAGCCCAAGGGAGGGGTCAAATGTGTCACCAGTCTCGAGTCTCTTCACACCCACAAGAGATCTAACTCCAGCCCACCTTGAATTCCATTAACTATTATCTACCGCCAATTTGCTTTGACCATTAGTAGTTCAGATTCTTGTAGAGAACTTAAGCTTGCAATAAACTTTTATATTCATTTGAACTGCCTGGATTTCCTGCTTTCTTGCACTTGACACAAACAGATGGAAATGCATTTCTTATAGGTATAAATAATTGAAAAATAAAGCATCTATGGAATTAAATAAAATATAAAACCAATTGTAAAAACAGCTTTGGCTAACACATTTTAAAGCTACTTTTTAAACACTTGTGAAGAATCACTTCTCAGTGAACTAAATAGCCCTGTTTTGCAAGTTGGCAGAAATTAAGGTAACTCATAGTCTTTCTAAATACTTATAACTCAACACTTCCATTGATAGTTGTATCTGTAAATAGAATTATGGATCAGAACAACCTATATGCTTTATCTTTGTAAAAATAGTCATCGCTATGTGTTTTTTAAGTGGCGAAAAAGTCTCCTATTTCCCTTAATATCATAGGCCCACTGAGTTTCTTTCTTTAGATTATGATAGTTATTACACTTTAAAAAAAGGAGATCCAGTTGCAGTTGTGTCTGTATCTGTGACTATGCCATAAGTGTGTGGCCTGTGCAGCCTTTGTAACCAATTTGAAAAATGTATTTTGAAGCCTGCAGGAGCAGGAATGAGGCACTTGTCTACACTATAAAGCAGCGGTTCTCAAGCTATGGGTCATGACCCCATTTGGGGTCAATCGACCATTTCACGGGGTCGCCAAGCAAGGCTGTCTGCCATTTTTTTCCCTTTTTCCGGCAGGTGCCTTACCTCCCTTGGGCTGGGCCAGCTGGTGGTCGGCCTGCTCCGTCTCTGCCCTTGCCAGCTACGCCTCGGCCGGCGCAGGGGACAGAACCATGCATGCGCGGTGCTCCCGGGCAGGGAA
The DNA here is from genome assembly GCF_001527695.2 of Protobothrops mucrosquamatus. NCBI lineage: Eukaryota > Metazoa > Chordata > Lepidosauria > Squamata > Viperidae > Protobothrops > Protobothrops mucrosquamatus. Next base: position 5,501 of record NW_015388170.1, on the reverse strand, counting down.
AGTCCTCGACTTACGACCGGTTTAGTCCTCGACTTACGACCGGTTGGGGGTTGCGGCATTAAAAAAGTTGAGAACCACTGCTATAAAGCATCTGGATCTTTTCTTAGGACTGTTAGGCTGTCTAGTGAAAATCCCCAGCATGTGCAAAAAGGTCAGGCTTCTATAGCCTGTGCAAATTCCTGGCAAGTTAAAAGGGAAAATAAAAAAAGAAAATAAATTATATTGTGTCACCTGGCTCTATAGTGATTAGTAAATCATCCTCCACCTTCTCCTCTTCATTTATGAGAAGACAGATTGATTTAGAATCAGAAACTTTATTTTGAAATATAGTAAAAGAAAGTTAAAAAAAATCCTTTTTAGCTTTAAGTAATTGCATATAAAACACATACAGAACTGTTTAAACTGACTTCTCCAATAGAATCAGTGATGGGATTCAGCCAGTTCGCACCACTTCGGCAGAACCGGTAGCTAATTTTTTGTTGCCCAGGCCCAGAATGGACTTCCAGAAGCAGCATCCAGACAGAGAACTGGTTGTTCACATATTTGAATCCCACTACTGAATAGAATCATATACAGAATAAGTTAGATGGTATTTCTGCTGCTAATACCAAAGCAGTCTGACCTAAAGATGTGACAATTTGCATAAAACTTCCAAGAACTGAGCTTACATAGAGACAATAATCAAGAGAGACTAAATTAGACTCAATACAGAGTCCCATAAAATTGTATGCAATATTCATAGCTAAACTCATTTATTTAATTTCTATGGCTTCCTATTTCAACCAAGTGATTCTGGGCTGCCTAGAGGTTTACAGTTTTTACTTATTCTTTCAGAGATAGCTATATTTCCTGAAGGAGATTTCCATCTGTCTCAGTTCTTCTTTTACTACCCCCAGGTCCCCGAGGATTTGTTATATTTCAAACTGCTTGTGTCTGTGTGTGAAAGGTACCTCATTTTTCTTTTCAGTCTTGCTTCCAAATTTCAACCTTATTTTAAAAATACAGCCCATTTTTATCTCTAGCAGAAATATAGGGTTTTCTTTGCACGCCTGACTTTGTATAGGATCATGGCATGTAGCTCATACTGAGATGGATTGAAACTCAGATACCTCTAATTGTTGAGGAGGAGGAGGAGGAGGAGGAGGAGGAGGAGGAGGAAGAAGGAATTAGCCTGCCCATTCACTATAGGATAATTTGTGTGTGTGTGTGTGTGTGTGTGTGTGTGTGTGTAATAAGTTGTTTTATCCATATTTTGAAAGAAGTAGAAGATGGTATTCTACTTCTTTCAAAATATGAATAGAAGTGAATATTCAAAATATGAATAGAAGTGGTATTCACATTTATAATCATAAGTCAGTAACATAATTGCAACTTAGTGATAATGAGAGTTCAGATTTCATGATTTATCTTGTTATAAATGTATCTGCAGCTGGCATAGTATTCATTAGGATTTCTGCTTGAAAAATAATTCAGTTACTTAGAGCTTCTGATTGTCTAACTGCAGCGATTTAGGAATCTAGATACGAGTAAGTAGAACCTGTCTCATTCACATGAAATTGAAAAACTGCTCAAGGCTGTAACTGTAGGGTTGCCAGCATCTCACAGAGCACAAAACGTTTCTGGAAGTCCAATCTGTCAGAACCTTACTAAAAACATTTCAAGTTTTCTTGATAATAATTTCTTAAGATGTGCTCATCTATCATCAGCTGTATTTGTTATTTATAATACAGTATTCTTACATTTTTATTGTGAAATCTTTATGGCTATATCTACCATAATTGTCTCCCCCCCCACACAAAAAAATCCAATCCTTTTCCCTTAATTTTTGATCACAAAGAGAACTTAAAAGCACCTTTATTGGGGAAGATGTAAAGAAAAAATGCACAGTGGGTTCCATTGCTCACATAAGTAAACTTGATTCTATTTCTAATATGGACATGGGGAATCAAGTAGCCCTCTGTAAATATGCATGCATGCATGGATATGTATATACATTCCCACTCATTATGTCATTTCTTTTCAGGGTAAATCATATTATGCAAAGGGCAGGAAAAGAATGAGAGGCAGAGAGCAAAATAAATTTAAAGCAGGAGAGAAGAGAAAAAGAAATCAAAGCTCATCATTGTGCTCATCGAAGCACAATTCACTATACCCTCTCTACCTTTGACCTTGCAAACAATGTAGTTTCCATCATATCCATATACCGTACTGATTCATACATTGCTTTTGTTCTTTGAGTGTCCACCTCCCTCTTTCTCCAACCATATTTTTTTCTCAATCTTCCCCTTCTTCTTGACACTCTTCGTTTATACATTTGTTTTCTCACCTGATAGCTTTGTGACTCTCTATGACTAAAAGAACAACCAACACAAGGCATTATTGTTATTGTTGTTATTACTATTACTTATTGCAGTAATTTATTTTTATCAATCTAATTTTTATTTATTAATCATTATTCCTGAATTTCTTATTTTAGCAAAGACATTTTTTAAATACTCCACTTCAACTTCATTGTTTCTTCTGACATGACACGTTTTTCACTTTTTATAACTAAGTTAAGAAAAGCACATAACCATTTTTGTTTTCTAGAGTTTCTTCATTGCCATATCTTGTAGCTTTTGAATAAGAATTCTTCCAAAATTGTTTCCTTATATCTATTACTTTGTCTTTCATCACAATCAAATTAATCATGTTTTAGATTAATTCATTTTCTAGGTATATGCATGCTTATTCTTAAGCTGTATAGTTGAAATATATTTTTTCAAATACAAATCGTATTTACAAATTGTAAATACAAATATAAAATTCTGTTCCATTACTGTATCTCTAAACAGTTTGATTTCTTTTTTTTTAAATACTTTCTGGTACCATCCCTCCACATATTTATGTCATCTACAGAATATTTTATCCAGATCACAATCATTCAGAATATTATACTTTTTTCTTCTTCTCAGACCTCATCCCTGTTCTTTTCATTATTCATTATTTATTGGAGTGTAACATGCAATTCTCTGCAACTTATGAATTCCTACTTTTATATATACCCACAATAGTCTATAATACATCAATTCATATTTTATGACATCTGTTTTAGCCCTTCATTAATAATTAGCCTATATCAGCCCTCTTTTATTCAGATTTATTACATCCTTCACTACACAATATTATCCATTTTCCTTTTCTCTCATTTGTTAATTGATGTTTCTTAACATTATTCTGCTTACATTCCATGTTGTCATCTTTCATATACAAAGTTGTCAACAGCTGACTCCTTGAACTTTGATTTTCACCACGTATCATGACTCTAATATATATCTGATCAAGATTTTCATTTAACACTTTTTAATAAAACTAGTTCAGTTTTACTAGTGTTATGTGAACCTGTGCTACATGAAGCTTCACTGCTAATAGTAAGAATGCAATAAAACAGTTTTGCAAATATTGCCAAGTATGCAACAAAGACAACCAAAGACAATTTTTTACTCATGCTCCTGTACGCAAAATGGAGTTTTTATTTTAAACCACATATGTCCAACCTTTTGGCTTATGTGGGTTGCATTGGGTAAAAAGGAATTGTCTTGGGCTACATATAAAATAATATGGTTAATGTATATAAATCACATAATAATTTTAATAGTTTATAATCTCATGGGGCTATATTACTAGCTACTGTATCCTGGGCAACATGCAGCCGTGGGCTATGGGTTGGACATGCTTGTTCTAAACCCTATCTTGCAAGACACCATACTGCTATCTGCATTTTATCAACTGGGGGTACATACATTGTATTGACATAGAATACTGTAGCTTCTAAATGGTAAAATATAATGCCAAGAGGCTCCAGACACTATGGTCATTAGTGAGGGTTGATTCCTGGGCACTGTAGTCCAGCAACATCTATAGAAATATATGTTCTTTGCTTCCATTCTACTCTCATGGCCAGTTTGGTACCATTCATTGGGAGAATTAAGAAGCAGTAGACCACAGGTGTCAAACTCGCTGCATCACGTGACATGTCGCAACGTATCGCAACTTTTTTTGCATTGCTGGAGTTGGGTTGGACGTGACCCTCACATGATGCAACTGGCCTGCAGGCCGGCAGTTTGACACCCCTGCAGTAGACTCTGAATTTTTAAAAGTTCTGTTTTTTAAATCATAGCATTTTAAATTTTAGAGCAGAAATGGGAAATCTTTTGATTTCTATATATTATTATGATTACACTATTTCTTGGGCTCTAGCATTATGGGAAATTTGTCCAAATATATGTAGGGCTTGCTTGTACTTTGAGTATATTGAGTCTCCTAGAGCAAGTGGAAAAATTGCACTACAAAATATAAAATTATGGTTCTGCCTACTTTCTATGTGTGCAGAGAGAATATTTACCTGAAAAATTCCTCAGACACTGCAGTGGAATATATTTTAACACAAACCTCACAGCATTCTCTGAATGTGGCAGAAGTTTGTATCAGGAAAAATTTGGCTGTAGCCTTGCACAGCCTGGGGCTTCACAGATAACATCAGACTACAAGACCCATCATTTTCTGACCAACAGAGGTGTGTGTACATTGGGCATTTGTGATGACTCCTCCGGATGCTTCCCCAGATACCTCTCCAGATGTCAGTTCAGAGGAGGATGAACCAGTTCTAGGCGCATCTGGATGGGAGTTGGTCAATGGCTTCAAGCAGCCGTCTGAAAGGGACTTGGCACAGCTGCAGCAGGACAGCCCTGAGGCTTCAGGTAGGCAAAACAGGCAGCTGCAGCTGGTCAGTGAGGAAGAAGAAGAACTGCCTTCTGCACCTGATCCAAGGACACATTGGGCAGAGAAAAGGCAGGAGCAGCTGAGGCCATCCATATTACTTGCGAGGAGAAAGCCTCGCCCTTCTTGATGGGCTGCACCAGAAGCTGGCTATTTAGCACAGCAGACAGAGGGAGGCAATACTGGGAACAATGTGTTTGTGTTCTTGCCTTGAACTTTGGATCGTGTCTCTTCAGTTGTTGCTTTTGCTTGCCTTGCCTTTGCCTTTGCCTGTGGATTTGCCTTGGTTTTGGAACTTGCCTTTGTCTTGGAACTTCCTTTACCTGGTGGACTGGACTTGCCTTTGCATTGAGGATTAGTGTTGGCTACATTTGAGTAACCTGTGGAACTCATTAGTGTTGAGCTGGTGCCAGCACAGGGAATTGCTGGGGAATACCAATTCAGGCTCAGAAGCCTTAATAAAAACTTCTTACACCTGTGTGTACGTGTGTGTTAGTGGGACAGCACAGTATTATAGGAATTATAATCCAATTATAATCCAACTTATTTAAAAGGTAACAAATCGGGGATGTCTGTTTCTTTTGAATACAGACCTGTATATACAATTGTCCTGTACAGCATTAAGAACTTGGAATATTTAATACAGTGGTACCTTGGTACTCATGTTTAATTGGTTCTGAGGGGCACAATGAATACCAAAAATGATGAATATCAATCAAATTTTTCCTATGAGAAATAATGTA
>NW_015388169.1:376238-392100 GCF_001527695.2 Protobothrops mucrosquamatus | reverse complement strand
TTCTTTGTGGCAAGATTTGTGTTGAATACCTTTTCTTATCTGAGGCAAGATTTTTAATTTTTTCTTTGAGAAAACTACGGTACTAAAATAGCCAGAAGGGCATAGTTTCAGTCCCTGAGTGAGCAGTCAAATCCTGTTTTACCTGCCCAGCAATGCCCTGCCCTCTGGAATCAAGACTATGGAGAAAAAGTAGTCCAAGTTTTTATCAGCTCCCTGAAGAAGGAAATAAAATTATTAAACTTATTAAAAAGGAAAATGTAGGAAGTTTATTATTGGAGAGGAAAATGTCATTTACAGCAATTTGTACCACCTCTTCCTTCAGTTGGAACTCTTGCAACCCAGGCTAGTGAAAACCAAGGATCACCAGTAAGATTTTTTTTATATATAATAACGTTTGTGTTATATATATAATGTTTGTGTTTTAATCAAGTGTGTCTCCATGCATTTGTGTTTGGTCTTTCTAAACCATGAGGTACACCCATCCATAAGTATCCCAAGTAATTCTCTGAGGCCACTTAAGACAAATTCTCATGTGTGCCTCCTGCTTATTTCTGCTCCCAGGATTTTTATGTGTGTGTGTGCACATGTACTGTATGTGTGCTTCCCTTTTCTCTCGGCTCTTCAGTATACAAGTAGGGAAATTTTTAGATTTCAGAAACTCATGCTAGGAAAACAGAACCCAGCTGAGGCTCAGAGCAACACCAACATAACCCCAACTGGGCTCTAGGCAACGTGCCCTTAAGGACTCAAAGGACAGCGCTGTTTATTATTCCCCAATTCTCCTTTGTCCACTATTTTTCTTTGCAAGTCCTACTGTTGGAGAACACTAACATTTCTATTTGCCTTGGGCTACTTCAGACTGTTTGACTTTCCCAAACAAACACAAACCACCTACCCACAAATACAGTGACCTCTACGCTTAGCTTTTATAGTCACACACCTTGCTGGGCTGGCTAGGAAGAAGTCTTAAAGGCACAAGGCACCAGCTGCCCAGGTGCTGGCCATTTCTCAGACAGTCTGTCTTCTCACACACCTTTTTCAGGAGTCAAAATTTGAAGAAAGGAATGCATAATTTATGTAAGTTCATAATGCAGGGGCACAGGGAAAGTGCCTATACAGCAGACTACAATTCCAATACATTGATAACATAGTGAGGGCAATGATGGCAAGGATCAACCCTGCTCCATTTGTTTCTCTCATTCACTTCTACCCAAATACAGGTAGTTCTTGACTTACAACAGTTTGTTTAGTGACCATTTGAAGTTACAACAGCACTGGAAAAAAGTGATTTATGACCGTTTTTTACACTTACAATTGTTGCAGCATCCCCATGGTCACGTGACCAAAATTCAGATGCTTGGCAATTGACTCGTCTTTATGACGGTTGCAATGTCCTAGGTGGGACATTTGATCACTTTTGTGACTTTCTGACAAGCAAAGTCAATGGGAAAACCAGATTCACTTAACTGGGTTACTAACCTTTGCAGTGATTCACTTAACAACTGTGGAAAGAAAAGGTCATAAAATGGGGCAAAATCTCACTTAACTGTTTCACTTAGCAGCATAAATGTTGGGCTCAATTGTGGTTATAAGTTGAGGACTACCTGTAGGAATTATATCTTTATCATCTAATTATAATTGGTAGTTTTGGTAAATAATAGAACTGTTTGGGATGTCAGTCTCTCTCTTTTTGAGAAAGTGGAAATAATGGAAAGAGAATCAAGGAAACTTTGTGCCTTACCCAACTTCTGTTTGTGCTGGCAAGTGTCACCAAGGTGTGACCCTCTCCAAGCAAGTGGTAAAGTGAGGGGAGCAAGCGGGAGCCACCTACTATTATAAACCATGATTCAGAGTCTGACTCTGACCTGGCATCTGACAGTGTTGCTCCATCTGAACCTGTGCTTCAGACTTGTGCAGGATCTGAGGTGTGGCTTGGTAACAAATGCAAGAGATCAGAAGTTGCCTTTAAGCTTTATCTGTTTATTCGGCTGAACAAAGATGGCCCTCTCTAAAAGAAAGGAAGCCCCAAATGACAAGAAATCTTGTATTTATACTCTTCGATTACATAAGCAATTACAAAGCTGGCACACATAAGATAAAGAATTCACCCAGAAAGGCTGGCCTACTATAGATAAGAGAGAATAGCTAAAGATGTTCTTTTGGGGTATTTTCCTAAAGACACTGGATGTTCTGCGGTGTCTTGGGACATTGGGTGTTTCCCTGGGTGACCTTTCATGACTCTGCAAGTACCTGGAGATAGTGGGGCCATCTGCACATATGCACAAGCTATGCTTTCTCCTGATTCCTGGTCAACAGCCTCAGGAATCGGGAAGCCAGGATTCAATGAAGGCTGATCAGCCACAGGCATATCCAGCTGCAGAAATCAGATGACAAGGCAAAGATCTAGGACAGTGATGGCGAACCTTTTAGAGACCGAGTGCCCAAACTGCAACCCAAAACCCACTTATGTATCGCCGGGTGCCGGGTGGGCATGGCCCGCTGGGTGTGGCTATGGTGGTCATGGAAGATGGGTGGGCGTGGCCATGGTGGGCGTGGCCAGCTCAATGTTGCTTCTGGGGAGGGATACCTGTGGGGGCCAGACAGGGTTGGGGGAGATCCAGGGGGTCTCTGGCGGGTGGGGCGGTGGGCAGGAGGCTCATCCTGCGGGGTAAGGCGAGGCAGGGCGAGGCAGGGCAGGAGTGCCATTGTCGCAGGGCAAGGCGAGGCAGGGGCCGGGGCGGCTGCTGCCTGACACCATCAACCCCCACACACAGAGGCCAGCGAGTGCATGGGTGCTGGGATGCATCCGGCCACGTGGGACCTTAGCGAGTTAGCAGACAGCTGGTTGAAGAGGATGGTTGCCATCTCCAGGGCATGGCGCGCGTGCCCACAGAGAGTGCTCTGAGTGCCACCTCTGGCACGCGTGCCATAGGTTCGCCACCACTGATCTAGGAAAATCCAGAGATGAGCAGAGCAATACTCCTCAATGAGGCTTCTCATTAGGCAAAAGGCAAGGCATATGTAATTTACAGAGATTGACCCTTTCACTTTCTAGCTCTTCCATCTTGTTTATAATTCTTGACCAGTTGACTACCTAATTTGGCACCCTGTGACTCTCAGAATGTATTTGGACTACTCTGTGGTTTATCACACTGTGTTCAGCTTTCTTCAGGCAAGCTCTCTTGCTAGGCATTTGATTCACATTGCTGTCTTCTCTTATCTGCCTAAAAACTGTAGTAAATGTCAGCTCCAAACACCTGTTTATGCACATCGGCAACATGTACAATGCAAGGAGTGTCTTCTGCCCAAACTCTTCTTGGCAAAATGGAAGTGTTTTCAGTGCTGACTCTACACAGACAAAGACATCTACGGATACAATGCAGCAGGAAATTGATTGATGAAGTTGTCATAGCAACTTTTTTTGCAAAATGTCATCCTTTCCTAATCAGCTGGATAGATGACTGCTCTGCTCTGTTAATTTCACCTGTTGTGGCATTGTTGGCTGTGCTCATGAGGCTGCTTTAGAAGGCTGTAGGGCAGGATGGGAATTAAGCCACCTGCTCACATAATTAATGGGGGCAAAATTCCTTCCCAGGGGTGCAAAAAAACACACACCAAACAACAACAACCACCACCATAAGATGTATATTGCATTTGTGGTTCCTTTCACAATATCTTCTGGGTTGTGTGGGTGGAGTCTTTCTTGTGTTGCTACAGGTTAAAAGCATTAATACTCACCTCCCTCTGCTAGTATGCATTTCCCTAGCAGCTTCCTAGACTGCCGATCCATCCGGTGCTTGCTTATAACATGCATTTCTCTTTCATCATAAATGCTAGTCTCTAAATGTAATGGTGATTGTGCGGGTGGATTTAAAACTATAAGAATCGCTGCCCAGGATGAAGGCAAGGAGAGCCTTCAGGATTTTTGGCGTCACAGTCAGGTAGGCAAACGGTGGAGGAGAGAGAGACAGTAACATGTTTTATGTTGGGGAAGTCGCAGGGTCACCCTTTTTCCCCCCTCTCTAGTATTTCCCCCTAGTATTCTTCTAGCTTCTTTTTTATGGGATCACATGGGGGGAAACACTTAGGGAACATGGAGAGGCTTTTCTTGTCAGGAATAGAGTTCAGGAATTGCTGGAATAGAGTATTAAGTGGTCTGAGATGGTATAAAAAGATGGCCGTGCTTCCTAGCACCCAACATTGTTTCAAGAACAATAAAAGGGGTCACTTTGGAAAGGCTGCAAGGAGTTGGGATGCAAGAAGCAAAGATTGGGATAATTAACTTGACTTTAGCAAGGTGTTTGAGGGAACTAGTAGCACTTACTTTAACTCCATTTTGTAAAAAGAAGCTAAGACACACAAAATGCCTTTAGTTTCAGAAAATATATGAGAATGATCAAGAAAGTTGGTAATTCTTCTCAGCTAATGATTCAGGTCAGTTTCCCATAGGAAATTAAGAAGTACATAATGACTTGTGTTTCAGAAAGGAACTAAAGCAAAATCAGGTTTATATTCCAGAAATTTAGCTTGGATAGGAAATTAGGTAAGGACTGTATTGCATCTATAAATGTGTACATGAATGAATACATGTTTAAGATAATTGATAATTTGTGAAAGATACATACCCATATAGAATCTGAACAAATTGTACCATCTCTTACAGTAATATAGAGTTGAGTGGATCCTAAAGGCAGCAAATTAGACTTGTTTTAGTTAATGGTATAACCAGAGTATAAACCATATTGCTATACAACTTCAGTAAAGTGTTTAATAACATTGCACACTTATCCAGAACAGCCATATCAACATATAATGAACATTTATATTCAGTGTCCAGTGCCACCACATCCTTAATATCAAAAACCGGGTTGAAAGAGATAAAGGAAAATTTTTTTGGTTATCATATTGATGTATTCTCATTGTGCTCTTTTTCATTGTTTATTTTATTGTTCTATTGTCTTATGTATGTTCTGTTTATACTCTTTTCATTTCTCCCTTTTTATTGCTGTTGGAGGCAAATAAATTTAACAAATTGGTCACAAGTGCCACAATGTAACTTTATAGGTTAAGAGACAAATCCATTTGCAATAACTCTATTCACTAGGTAAAAATAACAAATTGAAATCCAGTGAGCAAAAGGTAATGGAAACCTATTCCTTCCTAGAAGACCCTTCATAAATTAAATCTACAATTTATAAATCCAGACTGAAATTCAGTCAAAGGCCTTTTCAGCATCCAGTGAATATAGAACAGCTGATTCCAGTTTATGTATCCCATTATTCAATGTATCAGTCATCAGGTGCACTAGGCATTGATATTATTGTTAGATAAGCCTTGTAAAATGATAAAAAGTATAGAGAGATTAAATGATTGATTATAGACTCAAATTATATTGTCTCTATAATTCCTAGGAGAAAAGAGAATACCTTCAAAACTCACATCCTAACAATGGCTATTACTGTGTAGGAAAAAAATAAACATAGAGCCTGTGAAAATTACAAAGGCAGAGAGTTTATAAATCTTTTGATCTCCGAGATGAAAACATAGTACAGTATTTTTTTTCCTTGCAAGTATACTGTCTGAATGAAAGCCTTCCCTTAGATAAAGCATTGTAAAGGAAGATTTGGATAAATCATAATTTTACATCCATGATATTTCTAATCAGCTTCTTTTGAAAAGTGTGAAAGGTGGATTTTAGTACTGGACTTCTGAAATGTCCCGATTTTCAAGGCAGGTCACCATGATATCCCTCTACTTTTAATCTGTACACATTCACTGTCTCTTGTTTAAAATCAACTGGTGATGAGAAATTGTTCTGAACACATTTGTCCATGTAATTTAACACAGGCTTCTGCTACAGATTAATTTTTAAAAATAACATTGATTATTTAAGGTCTTAATTCTGGTTTCAGAACTGAGAAATGTCAGCATTTTTCTTCGATGCTTCCAAACCTTTGTCAACTTTAAGAGCTTTGAATGTTCATAATGTGAAGGCCATTGTGGTCTCTGTCAGCTCTACCTATGCCAGCATTGAGGGTTGAACATTTACAGCTCATCTATTTTGGAGTGGACTGTTAGCTCAAAGCTTGTTGTTTGTTCTTGTTAGGAAACTTTTAACATCAGGGGTCAATGGAGTTGTGTGTAATCAGTTGGAACTATTGGCCTGTCCTCCCTCCCTGGGATTTCAACAGGATTTCTCATTATCTGGTGGAGGTCTAGGCTTAAGTTGGCTGAGGGGAGTGATTGTCTTCATTTTATGAGGTTGATTGTTAAAATATTGCATCCAAGTTATTTAAAGCAAAGTGAGGGGAGTTGGGTCTGAATAGCATCGTTCAGTTATCTGTATGACCAATCCCATTTACAAGTTGGAATGGGGTAAAGGGCAATTACCTAGATAGGTGTGAAAACCAGATGTCATGGTTCTGACAGACAGAGAGTATAAAGCAGAACTCCAATTTCTCAAAGAATATGTTTATTAGTTACAAAGTATCGGCATGTCAAAAGTGAAACCAAGTCTGGACATACACGTAGCAATTCCCTAATACAAAGTTAAAAAATCCCACCCCTAAAACTATACAAGCAACTACGTTCCCCAATACATCTTCTTGGTGGGCTTTTTATGCAACACCCAGCCTGCAGTCTCGGGAGCAGCGACCTTGGTTCCCATGGGAGAAAAGATTATTTTGACTAGCGAAGCACCTGGGCAACCCCCCTCCTTCCGTTCTATGTGGCAAGTGAAAATGAGTAGGAAAAATGGCTGCAGCCATGCTCATTTGTAAAGTTGACAGTCTGCCCCTCTCAGAAAGAGTCTCCTGTAGGGGAAACAAAAAGCAGGTTAAGTATTCCCTCGAGGCTTGTGAGAGTATTTATCGTAACACTTTTTTTATTAATCTATCTGCTTTCACATTAGTATATTCACATGTAGCTTCTGAAAGGGGGTAGCCTTTCCACTGAACAAGGTGCTATAACTTTCCTTTGTACAACCTAGAATCAAGAATTCATTTTATTTCATAATGTGTGTCCCCCTCTACCACCACTGGACCCCGTGGCTTCTCTGAGACAGGTCTCAAAGAGGATTCTGACCCAGGTTTCAATAGACTGCAATGAAACACAGGATGAACTTTTCCCAACAATCATGGAAGTTTCAATTCCACTGTGACAGGGTTTATGATTTTAGTGATGGAAAAAGGACCAAGGAATTTTGGCCCTAATTTTCTGCTGGGTAACTTTAACCTTAAATATTTCGTTGAAAGATAAACTAATTGTCCAACATGAAATGGTTTCTGAGGGGAGCGTCGTTTATCTGCTTGCTCCTTGTAAACCTTGGTGGCCTTGGTCAATACCTTCTTCACATTCACCCAAACCCCCTGGAAGGATGTCATCCACTGATCCAAAGTCTGGGAAGTAAGAGGCTCCTGTGGGTACTCAGGCATGTGGACAAAATCTCGACCCGTTACTATTTTAAATGAGGTGAGTCCAGTGCTACTGTGCACAGTATTGTTGTAGACTATCTCTGTGAAAGGCAGGAGGTCAGCCCAATTAGTCTGCTGGTAATTTACATCGCATCTGAGGTACTGTTCCACCATCCCATTAGCTTTTTCAGCAGCTCCATTAGTATTCAGATGAAAAGCCGATGAAAGCCCCTGGATGGACCCAATCAGTTTAATGAACTCCCTCCAGAATGTAACAGTAAACTGGACCCCTTTGTCAGAAATAATCTGCTTTGGGGCACCATGGAGTCGATATATGTGCTTCAAAAACAGTTTGGTTAGCTTCTGGGCAGAGGGAAGTCCCGAGCAAGCGATGAAATGCGCCTGTTTGGAAAATAAATCAATCACAGTCCATATTACAGGGTTTCCCTTGCTCTCAGGTAATTCCACTATAACAGAGGTCCCCAACCTTTTGGGCACCAGGGACCCTCTTATATAAATGATCATGGAGCATTTGATTTATCAATAAACACAGCGGGTGCCCCCTACAGTCCAAAAGGCATCACTTTAAATTGGAAGCTCCCCAAAGGGCAATTAAAGGCAGTTTTCCACTCGTCCCCCTCCTTAATCCAGATCTGGTAATAAGCCTCTCTTAAATCCAGCTTGGTAAAGATTTTTCCTTTAGCCAGGTGGGCTAACATATCCTTCATCAGGGGGAAGGGGTACATATTTTCCATGCTTACCACGTCCAGAGATTTAAAAGCCACGCATAATCTAAGAGATCCATCTTTTCCTTGAATAGCACAGGAACAGCCACGGGTGATTTGGCTGGCTGAATGAAACCTCGAGCTAAGTTTTTGACGATGTTCTCTTTCAGTTCTTTCATCTCTCTGGGTGTCATAGAGTACACCTTTCGTTTTGGGAGGTTGGCACCAGGCAGAATTTCAATAGCACAGTCTGTAGCCTGGTGTGGGGGGAGGATGTCACATTCCTTCTCACTAAATGCTTCCCCCAAATCATGGTATTCCGTGGGGACCAGTTGAACCCCTGGCAGTTTTTTGGCTACAGTCTTTAGGGTTTCGCGGGGCTCCCCTCGAATCTCACAGTGTCTTTATTTTATCATCAGTGGCAGGTGGGAGGGATTCTGTCCCCAGTCTTAACTTCCACATTCCCTCCTCCCACCAGATGTTAGGACACCATTTATCAAGCCACACTAGCCCCAAAATTACTGCTTCAGTCATCTTCAGAACCACCACAAAACGGATGATTTCGCAATGCCAGCCCATTTCCAAATGCACCGGTTCAGTTAGGTGCGTGGTAGGGGCATCTCTGATGAGGGACCCATCGGCCTGCTCAAACCTCATGGGTAGGGGCAATAGCTTGGCTCAGATGCCCAGTTTGAGTACAGTGGGTAAGTTAATTAAACACCGGGTGTACCCTGAGTCTATTAGGATGTTCAATTTGATGTGGGTCCATTTTGAGCACTACTAGCCTGGCGGGAATGGAAAAAAAGGGAATAGGCTGACTCCTCGCCTTCCTCATCACTGTCGTATGGTGCCGACATTTGCTGTGGTTCGGATTGGGGTTTGGCTTCAACCTCGGTGGGAGAGGAGGCTTCGACCCCTGGGGCCTGACATGCCCAGTTAGTTTTTTCTCTTCCCCCTCTGGGAGCTCTTCATGGTTTTGTGTGCAACTGGTGCACTCCTGGGTTGAGGATGAGGAGCCGGGCACTCCACAGCACGGTGACCCATCTGACTGCACCAGTAGCATTTAACTGGAGCTCTGACTGGTGCTTGGGAGATGCTGGTGGCTGCAGTGGCTTGAGGACATCGGCCATAAAGGCGTCTTTCCTGGACGTACGGTGGTTTGGGTTCGGTGGTGCTTGACTTTCTGGGGCAGTTCAACTCGATGTCCAGCACCACCGCCATGCGGTACCACTCATGCAATAGGTTAGGAAAACCTTGAATAATGCAGGCTTGAAGCAAGTCACAATCTAGCCCCTGCTTGATCAGTGACTGCTCTGGCACTGTCCCAGCTGACTAGCAACTCTCCTGAATTCACGAATGTACTCCTTAGCGGGGCGGCCTCTTTGCTTCAGGCAGTGGATCTCTTTCTTAGCCAGCAGGGCTTGGGATTCGTCTTCAAAATGACCCCTCAGCTGCTCCATGAATAGATTAATATCGTGCAATTCAGGAGCCCCTTCATCATGGAGGTTGGTCACCCAGTCGGCCGCTTCCCCCTCTACATTTTCCACCACAGCATTCACCATCATAGCCCTGTCCAGGTAGGCATAAGCATAGCGATATAAATGAGCCCACACCTGGTTTAGAAAGAAGGTTAACTTCTCGGGGTCCCCATCAAAGGTGGGCTTGATGGGAGGCGGCTCGAACCTAGGCGGAGCCTCCTGCACCTGCTGCTGGGCTTGGACAGCTTATTGGTCCTGGGAACATGGCCGAACAACTTCTCTTGGCTGGGCTTCAGGGCTGGCATCCCAAGGCCACGGCAATGGACTTGGCTGGGATACAGGGCTTGGTATCACAGCTGGTTGGGGGATGTGCGAAGCAGCACGGGCCCTGGCAGTTGGGCTGGAACTCCGGTGAGGGAGGGGGAAGAGATGGGTAGTTCTTGGCATTTTCCCCTATGGTACTCACCTCCTGGGCAACAGGAATCGTATCCTTTACCTCCAGCTTGCCGAACTTCTCTTTTAGCTGTTTGAGTGAGGGGCTATGGACTGCAGACTTAAATCTCCACTCTCCAGAGTCGTCCCATCCCATCGACCCCTTTCCTTTCTTTTTGAAAATTTTTTATTGGTTTTTAAAGACAATTCAAAAGTACTTATTCAACCAACATGTTTTCTGAGTTATCATTCATTAATACAAATTGAATTCCTAATCCCTTGTTCTTTCCTCCAGCCATTGATAAAATAAGTCCCAAGTTTGAAAGTATTCTGTTTCTTCTTTTTCTTTCAACCTCAGAGTAAGTCTGTCCATTTCTACACAATCTAGTATTTTTTTTTAATTATTTCTTCCTCTGGTGGTGTTTTTTCATTTTTCCAATATTGTGCGAATATGATTCTTGCCGCTGTTATCACATGTAAAATCAAATGTATACTTTGTTTGTCAAGCTTCTCTGTCATTATACCTAGTAAAAAAAGTTCAGGTTTAAAATCTACAGACTCTTTTCCTTTCTTGCTGTCCGCAGACGAAGAACCCTGGGATGGCAGCAATAAGAGCTCCTCTCCAGCGGTTACAGGTGGGCTCCTGTGCTGAGGGGCAGCCTCGGTTTGAAAGAGGTCCGCTAGGGCTGTAGTTCCTTCCTGTGGTACGAGCTTCCCAGGTTGGATCACCCTGGTCTTCGGCTGAGCCATTGCCAGTGATGCCTCCTTGGTGGCTGGAGTGCCAGTCTGCACTCCGACAGCCTGAGTCCCGTTGCAGCTAGCAGCGGTTTCAATTTTCTCCTCCATCTCGAGTCTTCGCCGAGTTTTTACCACTCTCCCAAAAGTGAATGAATGGATAGGCGATCGGGGCCAGCAACCCGAGAAAGGAGGAGGAGGAGACTTGGTTTAATGTCATGGTTCCGACAAACAGAGACAAATAAAACAGAACTCCAAGGCTTGCAAATTTCTCAAAGAACATGTTTATTAGTTACAAAGTATCGGCATGTCAAAAGTTGGCTGAGGGGAGTGATTGTCTTCATTTTATGAGGTTGATTGTTAAAATATTGCATCCAAGTTATTTAAAGCAAAGTGAGGGGAGTTGGGTCTGAGTAGCATCATTCAGCTATCTGTATGACCAATCCCATTTACAAGTTGGAATGGGGTAAAGGGCAATTACCTAGATAGGCGTAAAAACCAGATGTCATGGTTCTGACAGACAGAGAGTATAAAGCAGAACTCCAATTTCTCAAAGAATATGTTTATTAGTTACAAAGTATCGGCATGTCAAAAGTGAAACCAAGTCTGGATATACACGTAGCAATTCCCAAATACAAAGTTAAAAAAAATCCCACCTCTAAAACTATGTAAGCAACTACGTTCCCCAATACATCTTCTCGGCGGGCTTTTTATACAATGCCCAGCCTGCAGTCACTGGAGCAGCCGATGACCTTGGTTCCCATGGAAGAAACAATTATTTTGATTTAGCGAAGCACCTGGACAACCCCCCTCCTTCCGTTCTATGTGGCAACTGAAAATGAGTAGGAAAAATGGCTACAGCCATGCTCCTTTGTAGAGTTGACACCAGACGTTAAAACTGTATAGAATAGATGCTGTCCCAAAGGTGCTTTTCGAAAGGCAACTGGACTTTCTTGTTTTGACTTTTCTCTGGACAAGAAAACCCACTTGCCTTTTGAAAAACACCTTTGGGACAACCATGGAGAACTTCCATAGGCATGCATAGATACTGTTGCAATACTGATCAGTTGATAGTTAGAGCTTCTATTAATTCTCTGGATAAGATGAATGCTGTTAAAATGTTGTTAAAAACTTTTATGTTGTGAATGATTAATATATATTTATCTTAAGATTAAAGTGTATTTGCAGAGGGATTCCAGGGTTAGGCTTCATTAGATGGAAAAAATAATGAGAATGTTTTTTTATAGTCAACTAAAACCCTTTAAACATTCTTTACCTAAATGAGGTAATAATAATAATAATAATAATAATAATAATAATAATAATAATAATAATAATAATAATAATAATAATAATAATAAAGTTGGAAGGGACCTTGGAGGTCATCTAGTCCAACCCCCTGCTCAGGCAGGAAACCCTATACCATTTCAGACAAATGGCTGTCCAGTCCCTTCTTAAAAACTTCCAGTGTTGGCGCATTCACCGCTTCTGGGGGCAGGTTGTTCCACTGGTTAATTGTTCTAACTGTCAGGAAGTTTCTCCTTAGTTCTAAGTTGCTTCTCTCCTTGGTTAGTTTCCATCCGTTGCTTCTTGTCCTGCCTTCAGGTGCCTTGGAGAATAGCTTGACTCCCTCTTCTTTGTGGCAGCCCCTGAGATATTGGAACACTGCTATCATGTCCCCCCTCGTCCTTCTCTTCATTAAACTAAACATATCCAGTTCCAGCAGCCGTTCCTTATATGTTTTAGCCTCCAGTCCCTTAATCATCTTTGTTGCTCTTCTCTGTACTCTTTCTAGAGTCTCAGCATCTTTTTTACATCGTGGTGACCAAAACTGGATGCAGTATTCCAAGTGTGGCCTTACTAAGGCATTGTAAAGTGGTACCAGATTTTCAACTACTATATAATTGGGCTTTTATTTTAACAGCTGTATTAATTTGGAATGAGAATTTGTATCAATATTTATCTTTTTGCACCTACCTGGTGAGTGAATGTGTAAGACTTCGTAGCAGGTTTTAGGATCCTGTGTTTTGTCTTTCCTGCCATCCATGAAAGCTGCTAGGCACATTTAGTCATTAATTGGTAAGTGATTAGATTTTGAATTACACTGGTGCTGCAATACTACAATTTTGGAAAGAAATGTTTTTGTTAAGGATCTTTGTGTGATAATCTATATTCCTAAAACATGGAATTTGTCATCAGAAGATAATATTTGGTGCCATAGAACCTGGACGATAGCCAAGGGAATAATTTTATATAAATAGAAGAAAAAATGACCTTCCTAATTTTATGGACTTGATTTGAGATAAGAACCTAGTATCTATTTTTGAAAAGTGTTTGGTTCTGAAAAGAGCAGTATATTTCTAAGGTACTTAGGTTAAAATTAATCCATATCTCTGACTATTATATATATACTTTCTTTTATTGCTGGGTTTAATCTTAATCACCATAACATATCTAAAGTCTTCACTGTATGATTACTGTTTTCTTTCCCTTTTCATATTGTAGTAGTTGTATTTCACTGTCAAAAATAAAAGTTTTGTTTTTTTAAAAAGCAAGAACTTTGAGAGAGCAAGCAGTTTCAAAATTCTGTTGTTTACATGGAAATGCATAGTTACTGTTTTACTGGAATAGAATAGAATTTAAAGATTTAAAATTCTGAGTCTTGGAATTAGTTCTGAGAATCAGAAGGAAATGGGGATCATTTGTCTTCTATAGCAAAATACAGTAGTTGTACATTGTTAAGCAAATCAAAAATTCTTGCAGACTGCCACTAATCTGTAGGACTGATTAGGTATGTGGGAAGCGGTCAAAAGAAAGATTGTGTTTAAAAATGGGCTGGAATCAGCCAGGAAAAAAAATTATACAAAAGTTCTTGGTACTCTGTGTTTCTGTCTATTCACAGTATAACATCTAAATCAGAACAGAACAGAACTTTCTTATGCTGTGAGAAGGTTGCAAAAGAGAAGTTGAGATCGAAAATGTGCTAGATCTGTCTAGGGCAGAGAGAGTCAAGCATTCAGAAAATGCCTAACTTGACTCTGCTGGTGTGTCACATATACACAACCCTTCCCCCCATCCCAAAATAAAAAAGAATTGTCTATTTCCCCACCCCCATCTAGGCCACCTTTCTTCCTCTTGGTTGCCCGCCTGCCCTGCCCTTCCCAGCTCATGTGTATATGCAACACACAGATATGATGCAAAGTAAAGACAAACACAGAGACACCATGTCATTTTGTTACTAAGATCCCTCTTACAGTAACTGCTGAGGAAATGGTGGGAAGGCATTACAAAACACCTGCTCTTCAGTTTTCCTTACCTTGCTTTCTTAAAAGGTTAAATCATGGCAACTGGACCAAAGTTTATTCAAACCGAGACAAGTTTTGGTTTCTCCCCAAAATGAAAAGCAACATGTAAATAACTTATCTTTTTAAGATACTTTTGGCCTGGATGATTGAATCTTCATTTACTGTACATGTTGCTTTTCATTTTGGAGAGAAACCTCCTGCAGTCTGTATGGCAAGAGTTGATTCATTCCAATGACTAATCTGACTTTCTGTGTACTCGCACTTTCATTTTGACTGAAGAAGTTACTTGGATGAGAAACAAAACTTGTCTTGGCTTGAATAAACTTTGGTCCAGTTGCCATGGTTTAACCTTTTAAGATACTGGATGATTGAATCTTCATTTGCATCTTACCTTGCTTTGTTATGCTACTCTTACCTCAGAAATAGTTCCCAACTACCAGTATCTTACTTGGCCTTAAATGGAAAAGAAAATGGATTGGGGTGGAGGCAAACTCAGATCACAGTTCTTACCCCAAGCAACGGGGATGAACATAGTGAAGACAACCAAACTGAAGGTTCTACATTTAGGCAAGAAAAACCAAATGTACAGGTATAGAGTAGGGCAGTGGTGGCGAACCTATGGCATGGGTGCCAGAGGCGGCACTCAGACCCCTCTCTGTGGGCATTCGCACCATGTCCTGGAGATGGCAACCATCACTCTTCAAGCAGCCGTCTGCTAACTCACTGAGGTCCCACATGGCCAGATGCATCCCAGCACGGCTGGTTTCCCTCCCCCCACCGTCCCATCCTTCCTGGCCTTGCATGCTCTCCTTCTCCTGGGCACAACCCACTGCATCACCTCCTCAGCTGTCGGCCGGCCATCGAACTCAGAGGTGGCTTCTCTGAACTGCTGGTAGCGGGCTGCGGAGCCCTAGAGTGCTACAGTTGGGCTGGCAGGCTGTGGCTGCTGACAGACACCGTTGGCCCCCATGCACTCGCTAGCCTCTGTGTGCGGGGGCCGATGGTGTCAGGCAGCAGCCGCCTGGCCTCTGCATTGCCTTGCCCTGCGACAATGGCACCCCTGCCCTGCCTCGCCTCCCCTCACCCTGCAGGACGAGCCTCCTGCCCACTGTCCCACCCACCAGAGACCCCCTGGACCTCCCCCAACCCTGTCCGGCCCCCACAGGAGTCCCTGCCCACGAGGAACATCAAGGTGACCACGCCCAGCTTGGCCACACCCACCCATTCTGCCATGACCACCACAGCCACAGCCACCCAATGGGCCACGCCCACCTGGCACCTGGCGATAAATAAGTGGGTTTGGGGTTGCAGTTTGGGCACTCGGTTTCTAAAAGGTTCGCCATCACTGGAATAGGGGGTACCTTGCTCAATAGTAGTAACTGCGAGAGGGACCTTGGAGTCCTAGTGGACAATCACTTAAATATGAGCCAGCAGTGTGCTGCAGCTGCCAAAAAAGCCAACACAGTGCTAGGCTGCATTAACAGAGGGATAGAATCAAGATCACGTGAAGTGTTAATACCACTGTACAATGCCTTGGTAAGGCCACACTTGGAATACTGCATCCAGTTTTGGTCACCACGATGTAAAAAAGATGTTGAGACTCTAGAAAGAGTACAGAGAAGAGCAACAAAGATGATTAGGGGACTGGAGGCTAAAACATATAAGGAACGGCTGCTGGAATTGGGTATGTCTAATTTAACAAAGAGAAGGACGAGGGGGGACATGATAGCAGTGTTCCAATATCTTAGGGGCTGCCACAAAGAAGAGGGAGTCAA
>NW_015388169.1:364131-376138 GCF_001527695.2 Protobothrops mucrosquamatus | reverse complement strand
GAGAAACTTCCTGACAGTTAGAACAATTAACCAGTGGAACAACCTGCCTCCAGAAGCGGTGAATGCGCCAACACTGGAAGTTTTTAAGAAGAAACTGGACAGCCATTTGTCCGAAATGGTATAGGGTTTCCTGCCTGAGCAGGAGGTTGGACTAGATGACCTCCGAGGTCCCTTCCAACTTTATCATCATTATTATTATTAATGGCTGCTTTGCACGGATGGCAAGTTGGGTTCTCAGCAGGGCACTGGCATAGCTATGCAATGCATCCTTCCTTTCTCTCCCTTGGTTCTGATGGAAAGGGTGATTAAGGGATTCAATGTCTTCTGATGGATTGGTACCCCAAGCTCATTTCATGCCCTAATACAAGATTTCTTTTCCTTTTTCATTTCCCTATCTTCTCTCTCTCTGTCTCCCTCTCACTGTGCTCCAGGATGCGTCCTGTCCAAAAATCCGTGTGTGCACTGATGGTGCTGATAGCATCCCTGGCTTTCCTGTATCTTCACGTGTGGTCGCCAAAGCATTACAGTACGGTGGACATGCGACATCGGCCTGATCAGCTGCCCCGGCTTTTGTTGCCCGATCACCTGCTGGTGCCCGACAAGAAATATATGCACATTGCTTTCCGGATCAAAGAGGAGATTCTGCAGTAAGGCAGATTTCTTTACACCCCCCACGATTCCTATTTCCTAAAGGCACTATCGATTTCACATTGTACTTCCCCCTTTTTTGTATTTTGCAGCATTTTATTTTTGTAATTGTGTGTTTTCCTTCCTTTTTTAAATTTGCAAAAGTGTTCTGCCAAGGAGTCCTCTTTTCTTCCTTCTCCTGCCTACAATACCCCAGGTGTTATTCCTTCCCTTCCTGCCCCCTTCCCTGAGAATTGAGAATCTGATCATCAAAGAGACCTGGCACTTCTGCATATTTAGGCTGGATTTAGGGTCCAGAGACTTGATAAACAGCTTACATGTTACACATCAGCAAATCATACAGCCAGTTGACCTTCTATTTTAAAATTGTCCTCTTAAGTTGGCAAGGGTTGGAGAAAATCTTGCATTCTTGGTGCTTGTTTCAACCAGGACATGGCTTGAGTGGCTGAATCTGGGCCAATAAATATATATTGCAAGAAGAATGATGGCCTTCAAATCAGTCACTGGAGATGTGAAACAAGCAACTCATGCAACAGAGAGCATAGTATTCCAAAGTTGAATGACTAGAAGGGTTGTCATCTTCCCCTGGGTTGCCCTTTAGTGAAGGGCTACAGCTGCACATAGTATGAATGAATCTGCAGGTAACCCTCCTCCCTTCTACCTGGCTCTTCAGATACTAAGCATGCCTTTGTGCATTTTCAAGGGCACTTTGTCCATAGTTAGTGTCCAGCCTATCTGTTGTGAAAAGTAAATATTTTTCTTAAACATTCTTAAAAATAAATGGTTGCTCATTTGCTGAAGTGTCTTGCTGTGCAAGATGGGCATCTTTACATTGCCTGATTGTGACCTAAAGCAACCAGAACATTCTTCTGCAGTGTTGAGTGTTGTATCTCCATCCCTTTGGCAGGCTTCTTCCTAAAAATTCCTGTAAATGTGAAGTACAAGCAAGTTTGAACCTGCCCTTTCAGAAAGCGCTCTTTGGTCAGGAGTACTCTGCGGAATTTACCAATAGCTTTGAGCCTTCTGAGCTGGTGGACATCAACAGCAAACGGGAACAGGAATACCATGGTTATCAACAAAGGTGAGTAATGGCCAGAGCTGGGCATAATCTTGGATTGCATCGAGCATTGGATGAGACATCTCAAGAAGCTGATTTTGGCCATTAAGGCTTCTATGAGACAAGTGGCCACTAATGAGCAACATGACCAATGAACAGAATGTAGGGTACCTTAATGATATATAGGAGGCAACAAGCACATGCAGAAATATGCCTGACATAATCTTATATAAAATATGAACAGCTTGGATTTTATATTATGTTTCTGCATTGTTTCAAACAGGAAAAGAGAAGATCGTAAAATCTATAGGATTCAAGGTTTTCCTTTCCAATGCCAAACCTCTTTAGCCTGAATGTATTCAGTCCAGTTTTAGAGAGTAATTATGCATAGGTTGTTTTATAGCTCGAGCAGAAAAGAATATTGCTAAGTAAGATCAAGACATTCCTCACTAAAGTTTTCATACAAACTTATGCAAATCAGCTTGGCAGACTTCCTTCACAGGGTTTTTCCATGATGAGAGCACTAAAACTATAAAAGCCATCTTGCTTGTTCTTTTTTTTTTTCTAGCCATTAGAAACCTATGATGGATGATGGCTTGTAAATTATATACGAGGAAGCATTTGTTAAGGAAACTGGTCCTGATCAAGAGTTTGCATTTCTCCCATATTGGAAGCCAAAAAGCTTCTTAAAGAATTCTTGGCAGCATGTCCTGAAAATAAGTGGTATTCATAATTTGCATTGGTGGCATTTTTGATGGCATTTTTTTGGTGACAGTTGACCCAAGGGTTAAGGGTAGCACCTTTTCAGCTGGGATCAGCATGGCATGTAAACATGGTGTTCATGCTGTGAAATTTTCATTAATTGTTTTCCGCAGTATGGCTTATTTTTGGTTGAAAACAGTGAGACAGGCATAGTCATTCCACCCAGCCAGCAGCTTTCAGCAGTTCATAGAATCAAGGTTCGTTTGATAGATGCCAGTTCCCCATGCCACCAAACAAAGGACAAACAGATCCATCCCTTTCCACACCCATTGCATGATTTACAAACGTGATTGCCTCTCACCCCCAGTCAGATCCCCTCTCAACTTGCAGGCTTTCTGATATAATGAAAGAGTCTTTGAACCAATGAAAAAAGACAGAGCAAATTAAATTTGTGGGGAATTTAATAATCTTCCAGACATTTATTGCTAAATTCTAACAATATCTCTCACCATTGACTATATTGGCTGTTGAGAGTTATTGTTTAGCAATTGATAAAGGGTAAACCAAGAAGTTTTTAAAAAAGAAATCAATAACATTCTGAATGTAATTAATGGCAAATGACTTCCCTATATGGTTATCAAGAAAATAATATAAATATTTCCCCGAGGACACTGGGAATTGAACTCAACTTGAAGAAAGCTTTAGTGAACTGCTGTTAAGATACCACTTCTGTTTTTAGGCTAAAATAATCCATTATTTTACTTGAAGTAGTTTTCCAGTAGCACTCAGTGCTGTCCTTGAGCATTTAAATCAGGGGTGTCCAATCCTGGCACTTTTTAAGAGTTGTAGACTTCAATTCCCAGAATTCCCCATTTTGGTTGAGGAATTCTGAGAGTTGAAGTCCACAAATCTTAAAGTTGCCAAGGTTGGACACTCCTGATTTAAAAGCTTGTGTGGCAGGATTAATTGACCCATGGATTAGAAATATCTCTGGACAACCTTTCATCCTTATGGATATTGAACTGACATACAACATTATTTATTTTTGTGCTTTCAAATAAGTCATGACTCTTAGTTACTTCCTGGACAAGTCCCTGCAGTTTTCTTAGCAAAATTACAGAAGTGGTTTGGCCTTGCCTAATTTCCTAGGGCTGAGAGCGAGGGATTGGCACAAGTCCCAGTGATTTTATTTTAAAAACATGTGGTCTTCTAGCTTCTAGTCTAGTTTCTAGGCAGTGCGATTAACCATAATACAAACACTCAACTTGTGTTTAATTAGATTCTCTTTATCTAGTTTTAAGACTTGTATGGAGAACAAATCATGTGTTAGGTAATACATATGCAGAAACACTGAAAATTCAAAAGAGTCCAGAAATGTTTAAGCACCCTTGTACATGAATTACAACAACAGAATAAGCAGCTTACTGTGCACGAGCTAAAGCAAATAAAATATTCTCAGTCAGTTTTAAATGTATGAGTCCTTCCAGACATAGTAAAAGGTGGAGGGTAGAAAGTCTACTAGTTGTAAAAGTATCTGACAGAACAAAAGATAAGCCTGATTTTCAGAAGTTGATCATTGAAAAATTCACATCAAACATCTTTAAGAACAGCCTTTGCTTGGTGTGTTCAGTGTGGATTGTAATAGAACTCTGATTATATTCAGGGATGATAGGGAAAGATATGTTCAGTGGATCTGAAAGATATCATCTGGAGAAGATGACACTACACTACCATGTAATTCCCTTGCTCTTTTTAGAACTGCCTCTAAAGGCAAATAACATATCTATGAAATTATCTGGAAACTGCGAGCAAATGTGAGCAAATCTATTTTTGGAACATACTTCTTAGAAGCTAGAAAAACATGGGATAGATAACACAGCACCAGATGAGTTTGTAACTGGCTGACAAATTGTACTCGATGTGTAGTCCTTAAAGGACATCTACACGGAGGGAAATAAGCAGTGGGATACCCCAAGGTTCTGTTTTAGGCCCAATACTCTTCAATATCTTCATAAATGATCTAGACGAGGGAATAGAAGGGGAAATTCATCAAATTTGAAGATGAAATTAAAGTGGCAGGAATAACCATCACCCCAGAAGACAAGCTTAAGATCCAAAAAGACAGACTTGTATGCTGTGCCCCATCTAACAAAATGAAATTTAATGAAGATAAAAAGTAAGGTTTACACTTAGGCAAGAAAAACCAACTGTATAGGTACAGACTAAGTGAAACATGGCTTAATGCCAGTAACTGTGAGAGGGATCTTGGAGTCCTAGTAGACAATCACTTAAATAAGAGCCAAGAGTTTGCGGCAGCAGCCAAAAAAGCCAATACAATCCTGGGCTGCATTAATAGAGGGATAGATCAACGTCACGTGAAAGTCTAGTGCCGCTTTACAAAGCCTTAGTAAGACCACACTTGGAATACTGCATCCAGTTTTGGTCACCACAATACAAAAAAGATGTTGAGACTCTGGAAAGAGCGCAGAGAAAAGCAACAAGAATGATTAGGGGGCTGGAGGCTAAAACATACTAAGAATGATTATAGGAATTAGGTATGTCTAATCTAATGAAAAGAAGGGCTAGGGGAGACATGATAGCAGTGTTCAATATTTGAGGGGCACCTACAAAGATGAGGGGTTCAAACTATTCTCCAAAACACCTGAAGGCAGGACAAGAAACAATGGATGGAAACTAATCAAGGAGAGAAGCGGCCTAGAACTAAGGAGAAAATTCCTAACGGTGAGAGCAATCAACCAATGGAACGGCTGGCCTTCAGAAGTGGTGGGTGTTCCATCACTTGAGGCTTTCAAAAAGAGACTGGACAACCATTTGTCTGAAATAGTATAGGGTCCTCCAAGGTCCCTTCCAACTCTATTATTCTATGTTTTGTGTTCTAAGTTACTTAATTGTTGAAAATCATTCTCTCCTGTCACCTGCTATAGACCATTTGGATTGGAAATGCCAGAGCTGAGACTTCTTCAGGAAGAACTTACATTATTAAGCTCCGGAGCCTCTGACTTTTCCTTTTGGTGACTGAACATGTAGACAAAAACTTTCTTATGCCCTGAAAGTTGACATTAAGTGAAAGTGTTTATTTCTCTTCCCCGTTCTCTTCTTTTGTGTGCCCAAAACTCTTTTAAAATCAGTAACATTAAAAATCTCCCATTGGCCTTCCATTGCTTAACAAGACATTAACACTCAGCAAGTGCTGAAAATTAAAATGTTTAATTTTAGTGTGTGGCAGTGAAAGAGTTAATGGCATGAGATATAGATGGAAAAAATTCTGTGTTGCCTCCCTCCCATTCCTGCTCTAAGCATGTACTTGTTTTGCTGGACTTAGCTGGATTCTTTATCTTCCATTAGTCACTGATGGTATCAGTGCTTTAAATAATGGGTGAAATATTTGCAGAAAGCCAAATCAGACTGAGATTTAGCCTGTGCTGTTTTGCAGTGGGAAGAGTATAACACGTTCACTTTTTTCCCTCATAAAACCTAGGTACAATGACCAAATGTTCTGAGAAAAAGTAAGGGAGAAATGTGAAAAAGGGACAAATCTGAAAAGTAAGGATAAAAAAAAAAATGTCCACTTTGCTTTACAAAGAAAAATTTAAGAGCAAAACCAAGGCAAACTTTACAAAAACATATATTCTATTTTTTTTTTTAATCTGTTCAATCATGTCTAGTTCTCAGAGACTTTCTGGATCAGTGCCTTTAGTTCTCTTGGCAAAGTTTTTCAGAAGTGAGTTGTCATTGCCTCCTTAGATTTGAAAGAAAGTGACCAGCCTAACGTCAGTCACCCAGATGGTTTTATGCCTAAGGCAGAACTAGAACTCACCTTCTAGCCTGTTGCCATAACCATTACACTGAACTGACTCTCATATGCTAATGAAAATATCTAAAATCAAATGGTACAGGTAGTGTTTGACTTATGACCACTTGTTTAGTGACCGTTCAAAGTTACAACGGCACTGAAAAAAATTGACATGATAGTTTTTCACATTTATAACCATTGCAGCATCCTCGTGGTCATGTGATTAAAATTCAGTCGCTTGGCAACTGGCATTGTCTATGAGGGTTGCGGTGGCCCGGGATCATGTGATCACCTTTTACAAGCAAAGTCAATGGGAAAGCGAGATTCACTAAATAACTGTGTTACTAACTTAACAACTACAATGATTCACTTAACAACTGAGGCAAGAAAGGTTGTAAAATGAGGCAAAACTCACTTAACAACTGTCTTGTTTAGCAATGGAAATTTTGGGCTCAATTACCTGATTATATATGTCTATGGCAGTGATGGTGAACCTTTTAGAGAATGAGTGCCCAAACCGCAACCCAAAACCCACTTATGCATCGTCGAGTGCCGGGGTGTGTGGCCCATTGGGTGGGCGTGGCTGCGGTGGTAACGGCAGACAGGGTGGGACTAAAAAGTTCAATCAATCAATTCCAACTTTGCAAGATCTTTTTTTCCCCGCGAGAAGTTGAAATTGACTGATTGAAACTTTTTTTTTTTTGCACACGGCGGTGGAGGCCTAAAAAGAAAAGGTTTTATAAATCCCAGCTGAAGGCCTAGGACTGGGGCGATGGTGCGCGTGCCCACAGAGAGGGCTCTGAGTGCCGCCTCTGGCACCCGTGCCATAGGTTCGCCACCACTGGTCTATGGACTCATCCAAGTCATAGTTATCCCAAAGGTGCTTTTTCAAGAGGCAACTGGACTTTCTTGTTTTTCTTTGAAGATGTTTCGCTTCTCATCCAAGAAGCTTCTTTGGCTTTGAAGCTTCTTCAGCTTCTTGGATGAGAAGCGAAACGTCTTCAAAGAAAAACGAGAAAGTCCAGTTGCCTCTTGAAAAAGCACTTTCGGGACTACCTGATTATATATAAATTTATTTTAGAAAGGCAATTCAGTTTCCATATTTTTCATATGAAAGTGAGAGATTACACTAAATGGTACAATTTGTATGATAAAAGTTAAATGACCAAACTAAGGGCAAAAGTGAATTTTTGAAAAATCAAAAAAATTTGAAATAAAGGACTGTCTTTATAATAAAGAATGCAGTTATAGGGCTAAAAATTGTTATGTGCCATTCTGCAGTCTTGTTGACATATTTCAGTTAAACTAACTACATTAGGAAAGATGGAAAGGAAACTGTATGATGAGAAACCATGGGAAATATATACAAAATATTCATTCATTCATTCATTCATTCATTCATTTATAGGATCTATATGGGTGCCCAGCTCAGAGCAGTGACTCTGGGCAGCAAATAAAGTTAAATCAATAATTAAGCCGTTCCAAATGATAAACATCCAAGGTTACAAACAACCATTCCAACTTACTGGGAAACAGTATCATTTGATAAGACAGAAGATTGATTGGTTGTTAGTTTCCCTGAGCACCATGTACTTTTTAAAAATGATTATAATTAATTGTGCCTTCCTGTCATGGGAAGTCAGAAGCATTTCTGGATTAACCTGTATTTCAGGTACGTGAAGTACAAGTTCCCAAAAAAACTATAAAATATTAATTACAATGAATGAATGTATTGTTTGATCTTCCCAGTAATAGGAAATGCAAATCCCAGTGAGCAGCATGAGGCTTAGTTTTGAATAAGCAACCTGCTAGACTTATTCCAGGAGGCCTGAAGTTCTAAATTTACTGCCATGAAAATAATGCAAATAATGGATTTCCCTCCGTGTGAACAGGCTTAAATATTAGCCACTGAGGACCAGAACAGCAGAGGAAAGTATTAAGCAACTATGTTTTAAAGTAACCACGGCGAGAAAATGCTTGGCATGTGTAACTGTCATTCCTCGGAAGTATTTTTGCTTATCAATGAAAGCCAGATGTTGGCACTCTAAACTGCCTGCCTTTATCTCCATCAGGTCTCGGTCTCCACTTGATCAGCTGATCATTGTCCAAGCCAACTCACCACTAGAATATCCAGTTCAAGGTGTAAAAGTTCGCCCCCTCCAGACCACTCTTATTCCAGGCAAGCCTTTTATTTTATGTGCATGTCAAAAGAAGCAAAGAGAGAAGAGAGGGTCTGTCTATCACAGTGTCAGAGTGTGTGATGAATGTAATGGCACATGGAGTGGCAAAAACTTTTCACTTTCGTGTGTTTCTTTCCCCACAGGCTTGAGCTTGCAGGCAGCTGAAAGAACAGTATATCGGGTAAGATAGCAATAGCAATAGCACTTAGACTTATACACCATTCATAGTGCCTTACAGTCCTCTCTAAGTGGTTTACAGAACCAGCCTACTCCCTCCAACAATCCGGGTCCTCATTTTATTGACCTCAGAAGGATGGAAGGCTAAGTCAACCTTGAGCCGGTCAGGAATGAACTCCTGGCAGTGGGCAGAATTAGCCTGCAATACTGCATTCTAGCCACTGCGCCACCACAGCTCAGTGGTGCTTGATGCCCAGCAGTTGGAGGGCAGGGTTAGGGTGTGGGTCTCTCACCCTGAGGCCGCTTTATTAATTGTTGCTGGCATTCATGAACTGTAGCAAGAATTGAGGATCCTTTATGTGGGCTACCTTTTGGCTTGCTCTTTGAATGTTTCCTCCTTTAAAACAGGTCTGGCAAGCTTGTTTTGGAAGGAAACATAATTTTCTTGGAAATAAATTTTGGAAGCCATCAAAAGGGCTGTCAATGATTAATAATTTCACTTGTTGTGTTTCCATTGTCATGGCACTACGTAGTGCTGGGACGCTCTGCTTAGATGCCAGCATAACTTGGATGGATTTCTGAAGTGTAGGGTTGACATAAGAGGAGTAGCCCCGATGTCTAGAAAAAGAGGGCATTGAAAAATGTGCATGTTGCTTGTGAACTAAAATTACACAAAGGAGTGTAGGGGGTTTTTTTGGTGCAGAGGGATAAAAGGAATAGAGCATTCCAATATGTGTATAGACTCCCATCTGAAAGGGGACAGGCCAGGAAAAGCTGATTGCCTAATTTTGATGAATCAGGATGAAAGGTGTCCTTTTTCTTTAGGAGTAATGATAACATTTTTTTTAACAGCCCTTCTCCACATGACCCTTACATTCTTTTTTTTTCCCCTGGTTATTTGTCCTTATGGCAGGTCAACCTGACAGCAAAAATGGGTACTTTTGATGTGGCTGCGGAGGTAGAAGGCGTCAAAGTGGAAGGGGAGGGACAAATGCACCTCTCCCTGTCCGGATCCCAGCTGGACAATCTAAACCGGCAAATGCAGTTTGTCACCTACACTAACACCCTCTTCCATCCTAATACAGCAGATATAGGTGGGTATGGGGGCAATCATTACCACTGCAAATATCAGTAGTGGGGCAAACCACTGGAGGGGAACTGTAAACATCACTGTGAGAAAGGAGGGCAAATTGAAAAGGAAGTTGCTGGAGGTGGGGAGAGAAACAAACACTTTTGAGGCAGGCCAGTTCCCCCCTCAGGTATATCCATTGTCAGTCCTTCACTGGAGGAGCCCCCACCTTAATATACATAATATGGGACTATTGTGGTAAAGGTAGAATCCTCCTCGAAGCAAACTTCCCTAGATGGACAGATCCATGTTGTTTTCTGGGCAAAAAAAAATGACTACTGTCATATTAATACTAGGCAATAGTATTGTTTGCCATGGCTTTCTCCCTAGATGTTGTTTTAAGTTTCCTGATGGATACCACTAGTTCTAGTATGAAACCAAAAATGTGAGCTATCAGGCAGCCAGAATTCAAATCTTGCTCTGCTGATGAATAATCTTTCTGTCATGGTTCCAACAGACAGAGACATATAAAGCAGAACTCCGAGGCTTGGAAATTCCTCAAAGAACATGTTTATTAGTTAAAAGTATCAGCTCGATCAAAAGCAAAACTGGTTCATTGTACAGTTGACATTTTGCTCAAGCTAGAAACCAGGAGACCGTGAGTTCTAGTCTCGCCTTAGACATGAAAGCCAGCTTCGTGCTTTGGGCTACTCGCTCTGAGCCCAACCCACTTCACAGGGTTGTTGTTGTGGGGAAAATAAGAGGAAGGAGTAGTGTGTGTGCGTTTGTCACTTAGAGTTATTTATAAAAATAATAAAGGTAAAATAAAAATAATCTAGGTAAAGCTATAGGTTTCCCCTGTCCAGTCGTGTCTGATTCTAGGGGGCAGTGCTTATCTCTGTTTCTTAGTCAGGGGAGCCAGCGTTGTCTGCAGACATTTCCGTGGTCATGTGGTCAGCATGACTATACACTGAGGGGCATGGAAAGCTGTTACCGTCCCATCGAAGTGGTACCTATTTATCTACTTGCATCTGCAGGCTTTCAAATTGCTAGGTTAGCAGGAGCTTGGGTAAGAATAGGAGCTCACCCTATTGCACGGAGCTCAGGTCTTGAACCCCGGGCTGTTAGCTCTCCAGCTGACAAGCTCAGCGTCTTTAACCACTGAGCCATCATGCCTTCCCAAATGATCTTAAAAATTAAAAAAAAAAATTAAAAACCCTTGGGAAATCTCTTTTGCTTCCTATGGCCAGTTCCTAATGTGGAGGTAATTGCTAGAGTTTGCAGTTTGGGCAGTTCCTATTGTGATCTTACCTATTTGATTCAGGCCTGCAGAATCGATTGGCTTTTCCTTCTGAGAAATGTTTCAGTAATAGAAAAGGCAGTGGATGAATCCTCTTTTGCTGTCCTGAAAATCCCCAAAGTTTCACTACCCCAATTCAACCAATCACAAGGCGGTCTTTTCCCGCCGTGCGTATGCGCGCAAGGCCGGCGCCACTCAGTCTGGTCCCGGGCAGCTTTTGCAAATGCCCAGGACTCTTGCAACGTCCCGAGCCTGCTTTTGCAGGCTCAGGACACAACACCCCTCCCCCCTAGATGAAATAATACGGCGCCCACATGGATGCCATCATAGTGATGGTTATATAGTTAACTGATGAGTTAAGTTACACAGTGTGTATAAGATGTGGAACTGTTCCGTCATACAGAGACCCAGTAGCCCCAACATCGTTTACATAAAGTCAACCAGTCAAAACCTCTAGTTCAGTAATTGCAGTTAACATGCTCACCTTACGTAATCTGCAAGGTATTTGGGAGGGCCTTTGACCCTGAGCGACCTTCTCGGACCTGGGGAACTTGTAGTGTTTTCCCCGTGGCTTCCCACACTAGGTGAATTGTCCTGTGGTTGTCTTGTGACTTCAGTTTGACTTTCCTGCCTGTCTCTTAGGCTTGAGAAGTCAGAACTCTGTTGATCACTATACCTGGTTGACCTACCACCTATGGAGTTTTCCAACCCCTCTGAACTCATCCCCGTGTTTCCTGACGGAGTGTGGTTTTCCAGGCTCCTTCCTGTAGTGTTAGGGTCTAGGGATGCCTCCCTGTTAGCCCTTATACGTGGGGACATCCTTCTATGAGCCATTTCAGCAAAGGACGTGTTTCCCCTCTGTTTTGCCTGCTCTCTTGCATGTTGTGAGTTGTGAGTATGCTCCCAGTTATTCTCCGTGTCTGGAGTATTGTTTGTGAGGTATGGATAGTTAGTATACCTCCGGTGGGACTCCCAGGCTGGAGTGTGTGTGGGGGTGTCTGTGTGCCCCCGTCCCCATGAATTGCTACCTGAATCACCTGTGGAACTTGGGTGTTGAGAG
>NW_015388169.1:359910-361729 GCF_001527695.2 Protobothrops mucrosquamatus | reverse complement strand
CAGGAAGTCAGTGGAGTGCACCCCAATCTTACATTTGTCCTGTTTTAATTTAAGGCCTGCTCTTCGGAAACGAAGCAAAACAGCCCTTAACCTCTCAGCCAGCATTTGTGGAGAGTCACCTGCGATGAGAACGTCATCAAAATAAGGACACACGCCAGGAATACCCCTCAGGGTGTTTTCCATTACATTCTGAAAAATGTCAGGAGCGACATTCACCCCAAACTGTAGCCTCTTCACTTTGAAAGCCCCACAATGGGTGACAATAGTTTGGGCCTCAGCTGCTGCATCATCAACAGGTAGCTGTTGATATGCCTGAGCCAGATCAAGCTTAGCAAAAAATTTTCCCTCCTTGAGAGAAGCCAGAATGTGGCTCACTACAGGCATAGGATAAGCATGTTGCTGTAGGGCCTTGTTTAGTGTGCACTTGTAGTCAGCACAAATCCGGATGTCCCCGTTTGCCTTTAAAGGCGTTACAATGGGGGTTTCCCACGGGCTGGAATCTACAGGCTCTAGAATGCCTTGCTGGAGCAGCTTGTCCAGTTCAGCATCAATCTTACTCTTAAGAGCGAATGGCACTCTCCTAAGCTTAACCCTGATGGGCTGTACCGTTGGATCTAGCTTTAGTGAAACTGGAGGTCCTGTGTAGGACCCTAGTTCAGAACTGAACACATCTGCAAACTCCTTGCATACGTCTGCAAGGGTCTCTGTTTGCAACTTATGAAGCCCTGTTACCTGAATTCCCAAGGCCTCAAACCAATCGAGTCCAATGAGACTCGTTCGCTCACCCCCCACAGCCAACACGTCTAGGGGGCCTGCAAAATTCTTGTACTGTACCTTAAGGGTGGCCTCCCCCTTAACGCACACTTGAGAATTTTTGAAATCCATAAGGATTACATTAGAGGGCCTTAAGGAAACCCGCTGACCACTGCTGCTGCAGATTTTGTGAAATGTGTTGAGGGAAATTATGGATAGGGCAGACCCTGTGTCAAGTTCCATCGACAATGGAACACCCTGCAATTTCACCTTAAGAGATAGTTTCTTTTTAAGGGGTTTGTGTGTGCCTATTCTTAAAATGTTCCGGCGTGTTGCACAGAACCCCACCCTGTTTTGACTGGGCACCCTGGTACCTTTCAGATTCAATTCTTCCTTCGGTTGTACCTTCTGTCGACCCAGGCAGACTGCAGCGATGTGGCCTTTCTTTCCGCATGCACGGCAAATGGCGGAACGGAACCGATATTCCGCTCGCTTGTGGCGTCCACCGCATCCGAGGCAACGAAGCTCAGCTGGGCCCTTGTCCTGACGATCTTTGGACCTCCTCCCAGCTGCTTGGTAAAGCTTGTCCACCTCTTCTTCAGGATCTTCTTCCGAATCCTCGTGCACGTCTTCCTTGTGAATAGTGGCGGTCTCTGGAGCGTTTCGCTTAGGCCACATGTTCTTGACCGCCCCACCAGCAGCTTCTTCTGCTGAGACCTCTCGCAGAGCATCTTGGAAGGAGACATCTTCCCTGGCGAACAGTCTCTGCTGTAAGTCTGTGTTCCGCAGTCCGCACACAAAACGATCACGCAGTCTTTCCTCTAAGTCCTTGAAATCACACGGTTTAGCTGCTCTTCTCAAGGCTGCAACGAATTCTTTTGCTGACTCCCCAACTCGCTGATCTCTCTGTTGAAATATGTGCCTCCAAGCCATGACAGATTGCTTGGGCTGGAAATGTTCCTTTAAAACTTTCTTCAGATCGGAGTATGATACCGTTTCCAGCGAGTCCGGGGCGATTAGGCTCTCGGCGATCTCAAAGGCGTCTTGCCCACAAACCCACAACAAT
>NW_015388169.1:335693-359013 GCF_001527695.2 Protobothrops mucrosquamatus | reverse complement strand
GCTGACTTCCACGCCGTTTTCTCTTCCGGACTTCTTTGGGTGAGTCTTCAAGCTTTCCTAGCTGTATAGACTGGATCCCACCTTCGTCGCCAGTGTTAAGTCCGGAGAATAATGGCGCTTGAGACGAAGCATTTCTAACAACTCTTTATTGTCTGCTTCCAATCTATGAACAACCCGAGCAGAGGCACGCAGGCCTCTATTTATACCTTCTGATCCCCGGACAAGTTCAACCAATCACAAGGCGGTCTTTTCCCGCCTTGCGCATGTGCGCAAGGCCGGCGCCACTCAGTCTGGTCCCGGGCAGCTTTTGCAAATGCCCGGGACTCTTGCAACATCCCGAGCCTGCTTTTGCAGGCTCAGGACACAACAACTTCCATGTGCAAAGTTTGCCAGCCGGGTGTTTTGGCGCTCTCAGCAGCAATTCCTATTGGCTTTTGAAAGCCAATAGCGAGAGTAGCACAGCTCATGCAAAAGTTGAAAAAAAAACATCAAAAAAAGGTGCCGGAACGCCGTTCTGAGCATTCTATGAGGAAGAAAAAGCCCTGCAGATTAGTCTTCAAATATCGAAAAGGAGGACATGTAGGAGGACACTTTTCAAGGGAGGACAGAACTTACAAAAGGAGGACTGTCCTCCCTAAAGGAGGACGGTTGGTCACCTTACTAATCAACTTCCTCTAAACTGAAAAGTAGAACATGGGCTTTGGAGATGTATAGGTCTGTTACCTGCTTTCTTGAAACTTGCGGCTTCTTAGGGTTTTGTTCAAGATTTTCATAGAAGTAGCACATTCAAGGGCCGGGTGAAATAAGGAAGGAAGGAAGGAAATTCCATGAAGATGACTTAGACGAACAATACTTCCATACAAGATAATCCTCATCTTCTAACCCTTTCTTTACTGACCGTTTGAAGTTACAGTGGCACTGAAAAAGGTGACTTATGACCAGTTTTCACACTTACGACCGTTGCAGTATCTCCGTGGTCATGTGATTAAAATTCAGGCACTTGGCAACTGGCATGTATGTATGACGGTTGCATTATCCTGGGGTCACGTGATTACCATTTGTGACTTTCCCAGCCAGCTTCTGACAAGCAAAGTCAGTGAGGGAAGCCAAATTCCCTTAACAACTGCATGAGTCACATAACTGCAGTGGTCCGCTTAACAACTATGGCAAAAAAAAAAAAAAGAGGGTGTAAAATGGGGCAAAACTCACTTAACAACTACCTTGCTTAGCAATGGACATTTGGGCTTCCATTGTGGCCATAAGTGGAGAACTACCTGTACTCTCACAAAGGGCAAGGAAATAATAAAGTGGTTTTTCCACCTGGTTTATGTTTAGGCCCGGATTGAATTTGACAGGATTTGTTTTTCTGAGCAAAGACACGGATCATTCCCCAGCATAATGTTCAAAATCACGTTCCTAAAAAGTTGCTGAGGCTGAGAAACAGTGCTCTACAGCAGGGGTAGTCAACCTTGGCTCTTTTATGACTCGTGGACTTCAACTCCCAGAATTCCTGAGCCAGCTAAGCTGGCTCAGGAATTCTGGGAGTTGAAGTCCACGAATCATAAAAGAGCCAAGGTTGACTACCCCTGCTCTACAGGAAAACTTTTGCTTTCCCATTGAAATAATGGCTGTGTTACTAAATAACTATGTTCCCTTTTCCCTGGTAAAACTTTTATCCAGGAGACATTTCTGGCATACCAGAGAAACAGTCTGCAGTTCTGTAGAGTCAAGCTATTCTTCTCTTGGCAGGCGTTTCTCTTGGCAGGCGTTTGACTGAGAGGGGGAGGAGGATGTTAGGCCTTGTGCTGCAAATTTCCTTCCTTCTCTTTTATGACCTGTAGCTCTTTGAAAGGAGGCACTGTGCTGCCTAACACCAGCCCTGTCCTTCCTTGGCAAAGCCCTCACTGAAGAACAGGAGGAATGTGCTGAGAATGGTCTTTTCAAACCCAGTCATTGCCTCTCAGCAATCCTTCAGGTGACTGTTTTTACCCCTAGATCTCTCTTCTGACTTGATCTTTACCGGATTTGCATTCTGGTATTGCTAAGTCAAGTCACCATCTAGGAAAGAGAACAGAGGGACTTGTGATAGTGTATGGCCACAGCTACTTGTTTGAAAACCTTCACAGGATCAGCTCCTACAGTAACAGACCAGTGGCCCATCTAGGCCAGCTTATTCCATCTTGTGACCAAAGGGTCTCTCTGGGAAGTCCACAGAAATAATAATTGTTTTTGATCTGAGAATGGCACCTGGGCTTTTTTGTGACTAATAGTCACTGATACCCTAACCCAGGGGTAGGCAACCTTGGCTCTTTTATGACTCGTGGACTTCAACTCCCAGAATTCCTGAGCCAGCCATGCTGAGGGGAAAGGGAGAGGTTTCCAAGCTGAGCCATGCTGGCTCAGGAATTCTGGGAGTTGAAGTCCACGAGTCATAAAAGAGCCAAGGTTGCCTACCCCTGCCCTAACCCTCCTTGACCAATTCTCTTATGAAGCCATCCAAGCTAGTAGAGGTCGTTGCATCTTGAGGCAGAAAAACCATAGTTGTTTAGGAGAACAGCCTTATATTGATCTGGAGTCTCCCATCTCTTAACTTTGCTAAGTTGTAACTTCACAAGAGTTTTAAAAAATGTCCCACATAATGTCATGCAAGGTTAATGCGTTACATACAACGCCTATGTTTGTATAATGCTGAGCCAGGATTTTTAATTATACAGGTACTCCTCAACTTACGACCACAATGGAGCCCAAATTTTATGTTGCTAAGTGAAAAATTTGTTATCTGAGTTTTGCCCCATTTTACAACTTTTCTTGCCACATTTGTTAAGTGAGTCACTGCAGTTGTTAAATTAGTAACACGGTTGTTAAGTGAATCTGGCTTCCCCCGTTGACTTTGCTTGTCAGAAGATTGCAAAAGGGGATCATGTGACATTGTAACCGTCATAAATGTGAGTCAATTGTCAAGCATCTGAATGTAAATCACATGACCATGGGGATGCTGCAACGGTCATAAGTGTGAAAAATGGTCATAAGTCACTTCTTTCAGTGCCGTTGTAACTTTGGTCACTAAGCGAACTGCTGTAATTCGAAGACTACCTGTAGTTTATTGCCTTAGTGCAGTAGCTCCCAACCTTTTTTATACTCCGCACCCTAGAACGCTTCTGATATATTCTTGCACCCCTTAAGTTCAAAAAAGTTCAAAATAACGGTAACGAATTATGCATATACACTATAATTTTGAAGCCTCTAAACCAGTGGTGGCGAACCTATGGCACGGGTGCCAGAGGCGGCACTCAGAGCCCTCTCTGTGGGCACGCGGGCCGTCGCCCCAGTCCTAGACCTTCAGCTGGGTTTTATAAAACCTTTTCGCTTTAGGCCTCCGCCGCCATGTTCAAAAAAAAAAAAAAGGTTCAATCAGTCAATTTCAACTTCTTGCGGGAAAAAAAAAAGATCTTGCAAAGTTGGAATTGATTGATTGAACTTTTTAGTCCCATCCAGTCTGCGGTTACCACCACAGCCACGTCCACCCAATGGGCCACACCCACCCGGCACTCGACGATGCAAAGTGGGTTTTGGGTTGCAGTTTGGGCACTCAGTCTCTAAAAGGTTCGCCATCACTGCTCTAAACCCAAGTTTTCGCACCCCCTAGGATATCGTCTCGCAAGCACCTCTGGTTGGGAACCCCTGCCTTAGTGGCTGATTCACATGAAAACCTAAGTTGTGGTGTGTAGGGTTTGAGTTAGCTAAACTCAGACTAAGCCAACCACAAGTTCCTTAAAGACATGCAAACGAGGGAGAAAAGTTGATTCCCAAGCTAGAAGCATTTTTGGTATTATTAGCTTCCTCTTCATAATTACTCAGTCTGTTCTCCTCCAGATATGCTAACCTGTCATTTCACCATAGAGATGATGGTTATGGAAGTCTAACATCTAAAGGGCACTAGGGTAGGAAAGTCACATCCAAAACTAGTGTTTGGTCTCCTCCTCTGTTTTCCAGTGCAGTTTTCTACTGATGAACATCGTGCATCTTTCAGCATTCGCATCCAACATCCACCTACTCCCAAGCTCTACTATCCAGGCTCATCCAGTGGTGGAGCTAGTGAAGGTGAGTGTGCCAGATGGATAGTAGCTGTCCCAAGATTTCATGTGGGAAGTATTCCCTGCTGGATCTCACCTGAGATTTGGAAAACATGAAGTTAAATGGTATTCTTGAATATCTGCAGGTGGAATCAGGTATGCTCATCCCTTTCTAAGTCCACTTTCTCCAGGGTTACGCTGTGGTCTTTTAAAACAGGACAAAAAAGAAATCAGAAAAACGAGGGGTCCTTTGTGCGCTCTGAGCTTGGTTGTTTTTTTGCAGAAGTTTCATTACCCAAATTAGGTAACATCACTGTTAGCACTGATGGTGTTACCTAGTTTGGTAGTGAAACGTCCCTGCAAAAAAAAAAAAAAACCCAAGCTCAGAGAGCACCAAGGACCCCTCATTTCAACCCTGAGCTACAAATATTCTCCTTTATTGAAATCAGAAAAGTGCCCAGAGAGGCCTGTCTTTACCCATTGCCATGTCAGGCACCCATTTGTAGGCACTTATTAGCAAATTGTGTAAGGTAAGGGATATTGTGTTTAGGATGAGAGTAATTTTTCCTCTCTAGAAGCCAGTCTAAACACTGCACTAGAGGAAGATTGTGGTGCCCTGATCTGCTGTTGGTGGAACAGTCTTTCCAGGAGCTAAGTGGCTTCTGGAGTATCCTTGCTATTGTTGTTATTCATCACTAACTATTAATTGCTTGAGTTTTGGTTATTTACGTATTTATTTATTATCAGGTTTTGGTGCTGCTCCAGTCAGAACATTCTAAGCAGCTTATGATC
The DNA here is from genome assembly GCF_001527695.2 of Protobothrops mucrosquamatus. Lineage (NCBI taxonomy): Eukaryota > Metazoa > Chordata > Lepidosauria > Squamata > Viperidae > Protobothrops > Protobothrops mucrosquamatus. The sequence continues at coordinate 354,148 of NW_015388169.1, read as the reverse complement.
TGCCTGTTGTAATAAAGGTGGAATCATGAAAAGCATAAGGAACAGCAAAACTAACAGGGAAGAGTCAGTCTGACTTTCTTTTAGTCTGAAAAATAAACATGGTGAAGAAGAGTACAATTTTTGTTCATTTCTTAGACATCCTGCCAAATCCTTCTCCAGCTGAACCCTCTTGCTGACAATCCTGTTTTGTTTCTCCCAAGGAACCTACAACATCAGTGCCCTGGTCACCATAGCTACCAAAACCTTCATACGCTATGACAAACTGCGAGTGTTGATTGACAGCATCCGCAAGTTCTACCCCACTGTGAACATCATCATTGCAGATGATAGCCCGGACATCGAACATGTGCAGGGACCCCACATTGAGCAGTACTTCATGCCCTTTGGCAAGGTGGGAGACATGCTAGGGGAGTCCTCAGGCCTAGCCTAGGCCATCTTCTTAAAAATACTATAAGTTTGGGAAGGATTTAGTCCCAGAGGTTTGGTGAGTAAAGAAAGGGTTTGAGGAACCTCTGCTAAAAGGAGCTCACTCCGTTGGCCTTTTATGCTGGGAAACATTTCTATGATTTGAAATTTGTTGTCGTGGATTGAACAGGATTTCACTGGGGTTGATTTCTCAGGAGGTTCCTGAACATGAAGCATGGAAAACCTGACAATCACGTAACTAAAGAGATCCAGACCCCTGTGACTAGGATAAAAGTTGCCTTGTATTTGTAGGACAGAGACCAAGGCCGAACTCATTAAGACCATATTATGGAGTCCTTGGTTATTTTCTTGCATTATCCAACATCTTCATTGCTAGAAGGGGGCAGGACTCATATTGAATCAGGGTATGGGTAAAAGGAAGGTGATTGGTAGGAATCTCATGTGGGTTGCAGGAGTAAATCTGCAGCTCCATAGAAGATTATTTAGTTATTCAGTTGACGATGCCAGGATGAAATGGATGGTAGTAATCAGAGGGTTTTGAAAAGGTTGACAGACAGAACTCGGGATTATAAAGTCATTGTTAAGGCACTGGTGCCAAAGTTTGAGTTATGAAATGATAAGGTAGTAATTTTCAGTGCTTTGTGGCTAAGCAACAGGAGCAATCCAGTTATTTGGCAAAAGGATTGTCAGTAGCGATGCTCATAAATAGTCTTATTTTTCTTTTTCCTCTCCGTCCTTTCTTTCTAGGGCTGGTTTGCTGGTAGAAATCTTGCCATCTCCCAGGTGACCACCAAATATGTTCTGTGGGTGGATGACGACTTCATTTTCACACCCCGCACCAAAGTGGAAAAGCTGGTAGATGTCCTTGAGAAAACTTCCCTGGATTTGGTGAGTTCCTGCCCCGTGGTTGCTTTTGCTGGCTCTGGATCATTTATTTCACCATGCTGGCTGAGGAATTCTGGGAGTTAAAGTCCCACACATCATCAGGTTGCTGAGAAACAGTGGCCTACAGTGGTTACAGGTGGTTTTCTGGAATGAGGGGGATGCTTTGAGAAGCAGGTGTGAGGCTTTCAACAGATGTGGTAGATCTCATAGTTGGTAGAGAAATGTGGAGGCAGGCTTAGTCCATGGCTGTGATTTGAACATCTCTGTATCCCATAATATGAAGTCAATCAATTTTGACTACAATTGATAAAGAGACTAAAAAGAGAGACTCATTCCCTTCTAAATTTGCAAAAGTCTATCACACAATGGTTGCTTTTGGATGTAGTGTTATTTAAATCTCCAGTTCTTGATTCTGGCTTAATTTCTTCCAAGATTTAAATTTATTTAAATAAATCAAGATTTCAGTAAATCTGTTATAGCCACCTACTTCAGCAGACTCTAGGCGGCTTACAAAATCTAAGTTAAAATAACCAAAAACATAATGCAGTATGAAGACCTCAACCTTGTCCTGTTCGTCTCTTGGTTTTGGTTTCAGCATAGTTTTAAAATCCTAATCTGTGTAGTTTTAACGTTTGAATTATTTTTCACTTATTTTATAACTTATAAGCCACCCAGAGTCCCCTTACAGGGGAGATGGGTGGCATAAAAATGTAATAAATAAATAGACAAAGCAAAACAAAAATGGACATTAAAACAAAATTACAAGGATAAGAATAATGAAATAACCTCCCTTGAGAAACCATTTTTTTCTGCAGATAGAATCCCCTTCACATACACATAGAAGTCCACACCATCCATCCTCAACATTGTTGTTTGTTTTCTGCAGGTGGGTGGAGCAGTACGGGAGATTACAGGCTACCTCACCACCTACCGAAAACAGATCAGCGTGCAGCCTGGTGGTGAGGCTGGAGATTGCCTGCGAATCCGTCAGGGCTATCACCACATCATTGAAGGTTTCCCTGATTGTGTAGTCACTGATGGCGTGATCAACTTCTTCTTGGCACATACAGAGAAGGTGCTGCAAGTTGGCTTTGACCCTCGCTTCAACCGGGTTGCCCACCTTGGTGAGTGATTCTGCCAGCATGGGAGATCCTCAGCTTGGGACTCGTATCTAGAATAGAATATAGAATAGCCTTTGCTTCCTATATAGGAGATAATAAGATATAAACCAAACCACACAAACAATCCAAAGGGTGAACTTGGGTTTCCTTTGATGTTGTGGTCCAGTTTTCTCAACCTCGGCAAATTTAAGAGGTGTGGGCTTCAACTCAGTGCTGACTGGAGAATTCTGGGAGCTCCACACAACTTAAAAGTAGCTGGGATTGAGAAACGTTGTAGTCTTAACAGAATGCTTGTGTCGGATTTGTGAGCGCCAACGGGATCTGCAGTAAGTTCTCCTTATTTATTTCATTCCAAATGTTAACTGGCCTGTAGCAACTTCTACTCAAGTCAACAGGAAAGTTCAAAAAGCATGCACAGAAGGATTGTCTGTCGAAGAGTCATAGACTAGGCTTAATTTTTGTCCTTTGTTCTGGGTATTTCTAACTGCAGAGTTCTTCATTGATGGCCTGGGTATTCTGCATGTTGGTTCCTGCTCCAATGTTGTGGTAGACCATGCCTCTAAGATCAAGCTACCGTGGCTAAAATCGGTAAAGGAGAAGCAATATGCCAAGTTCCGCTATCCCAACCTAACAGATGGCTTGATGACCTCCAGACAAAAAATGCTCTACTTCAAGAACTATTTCAAATGCATGACAGGCAATTAGTCTTTAGTGAGAGGGTGCTGAGCCCCAACCTTGACAACTGGCTCAGCCCTCAAGTGACTTGGGTCTCAGACAGCCTGCTCTGGCAGCTAGCCACAGCTCTTGGCAAACAAGCTTGCCTGTCTACTAGCCAAATGCCCAGAACTCAGGGAGGCTTCAACACTCTCAGGTCTGAAGAGCAACTTGAGAAATGAGCTCCATGCTGCTTAAAAAACAAAAAACCTGTGTTCTAACAGAATTAATTGGACAAGCCATCTTCCAGACCTTGTTGATGAAAGGAGGATGTTGTCTGCTTGTCATTTTGTCACTCTGTTTCACTTATTTTGCATCTGAACTGAACCAGATTCTACGGGGAGTGATTCTGGAAGAGGCTGCCCCATGAAGCCTGGATGTTTTCACCTCTCCTGGCTGAGAGCAGCCAACTGCTTCTGTTACATTGGACTCCCCTTCCAACTTTGGGCTAGCACATACCTATAGGTCACGTCAAAAACTTGCAGTCTCTGGCAATGTCCCAGCATCCTTTACCTCCAATTAATTTAAACTACAGAAGGGGACAGGATCGGAGGTGGATAAACCTGAATACTGGGACTTTCTCCAGCATCACAGTTTTTGTGCCAAGGTTTCGAAGTTGAGCCTCTCTGTCCCCAGCTCCCTCCAACCTCAAAGTGACAAATGTTCTGGGATATTTTGAAGTGCCAAAGACTAATGATGGAAAGCCACCACCAGAGGGAAGCCTTGAGGTGTGCATTGCAGCAAAGCAGCCTTGAAAGGCCACAGATTTATCAGGTGCATTCCAGATTGGAGGCACTCCCAGGCTTACAGCAAAAATGGCCTGATATGCATGGACATTGGAGGGTGGACCAGCTTATTTTCTATGGTGATAATGTTGTTGTTTTTTTTTACAGTGAATTAGAAAGACTGTCCATGACAGATTGCCATTTTTTTTAATTATTATTATTATTATTATTTTAGACAGAATCCATTTCCAAAGCTTCTTCTCATTCCTTAAACTTCTCCATCCCAGATCTCTGGCTTTTTAGTTCCAACCATGGAACCTTCTGCACCACTGTTTTTCCTAAAACTATGATTTATTAGGGAGGTTTTAGAAAAACAGCACAAATCAAGGCTGGGGAAAGATTCTGCACAATAGTTCCATTGCATGGGGTTTGGCTCATAGCATCCGTAACCCAAGAGGTTGTAACCACTCAGGCTCCATTCTTCCTTCTGCCTATTTGTGTCCTTCTTCCTGGCAGCTGGGCTGCCGAATTCATTGAGATAAAAGTATCCAAGTACCAGCCTAACAGGTTAAGATACGTGTGCATTTTTAGCATAGGGAGTGACAAAAACCAGAGACGTAGGGTAGATTTCAAAATCTCTGTAGCACGAGTGTTATAGGAATTCATACAGACTGTTGTTCCTTGCTGCAAAAGGACAAACTCTTCTTTCCTCCGAGTTGCTAGAATCTCAGTGGTTCTCAACCTGTGGGTCGGGACCCCATTTGGGGTCGATCGACCATTTCATGGGGGTCACCAAGCAAGGCTGTCCGCCATTTTTTTTGTCCGCCATTTTTTTTTCCTTTTCCAGCGGGTGCCTTACCTCCCTTGGGCTGGGCCAGCTGGTGGTTGGCCTGCTCCATCTCTGCCGCTTGCCAGCTACGCCTCGGCCGGTGCCGGGGGGCGGAACCACGCATGTGCGGCTCTCCCGGGCAGGGAAAGTCCTCGATTTATGACCGGTTGGGTAGTCCTCGACTTACGACTGGTTTAGTCCTCGACTTATGACCGGTTTAGTCCTCGACTTACGACTGGTTTAGTCCTCGACTTACGACCGGTTGGGGTCGCGGCATTAAAAAGGTTGAGAACCACTGTGCTAGATGAACATTTTAAAAATAAAGGACTGTGTAGGATATGCTTATTGGACATAAGATATGGATTGAGTATGGCCTAGGAAACCATAAGTACTGCAGCAGTCGCGTTCATGCTTATATGGGAATAAGCTGCACTAAGCACAATAAGACTTGTAAGTACTATTTTATTTGGAATTAAGTCCTGCTCACACCACCAGAACAAGGCAGCAATAAATTAAGTACACATAAAAGCTTTTAAAAAATGGCACTGCATTTTGACACTCCCCACCCCCATCCCACCCTCACCCCGCCAGTAAGTAGGAAAGAAATTCCACGTGATAATGAAGTGGTTGCTCCCCTGCCTGAAATGCTGATTTTGATTAAAAAAAAAAGTTCAAAAGCTTGCTTATTTACATATTTATTGTTCAAGGATGGTTGCATAATCAGCATCCAACTATGAGCTGGTGCTGTCCAGGAAAACCTTAGCTACAGTACTTGATGCTGCTGAGGGTATAAAATGAGTCTATGGAGATTCTCAGTCAATCCGGGTCGTGGTTGTCCCAAAGGTGCTTTTTCAGGAGGCAACTTGTTTTTTTTCTTTATAGACGTTTCACTTCGCCTCCGAGAAGCTTCTTCAGCTCTAATATTGTGCATACTCCAAAAACGTGAATCAATTCATTAACTATGTTTAGCATTTGGTCCTACCGGTTCCAACAGCAATTCTGATCTGAGAGGATCTCTCTGGCAAGGAAAAGAAAAAAAGGAGGTGCCCCAGTATAAAAGAGTACTTTGACGGAATTGGCTTCCTTTCTTTTCTGGCAATCAAGCTTTTCTATCATTCCCATTGAGCATTATTTCCTAGGTTGAAACCCTCTCTTCCTTTTGGCCTCCATCATCCTGTGATGACTTCAATTTCTGTTTCCAGGAAAGTAATAAAAGATTTTTTTTTAAATTAATACAATTTTGTTTGCTGCTGTGCTCTAAACTTTTCTGGTAAGGGTTCAAGAAGAAAGGAACCAAGAAAGGTGAGTGCACGTAGCAGCCCTGACACTGCAGTTGTGGACTTCTTCAGACTATGTAGCCCATGGAAGTTGTAGCAGGAGGAAGAACAGCTGAATCTAAGAGCCTGGCTCTTCTTGCCAGTCTGCTCTTTCCTTGACAATCCAACTTTCCAATAGTAGGAGAAACGTCGTCTCGTAGGCAGTCTGCTGCCTTTCCCAAATCTCTGGGACCTCGGGTGGCTTTGTCCTGGTAGATCTTATTGTCTTTTACCCTTGGCAGGAAGAAAAGTTATACCCAGATGGTAGGATCCTTCTGTTCCATGTTTTCCTGAGCAAAAACCAAATAGAGTTATCCATGAGGCACTATGCCGTGTATAAAAAAAGCTACTATATACCTTCCCAGCTCGTGTTACCTGTTAACCTCTGTGCCTCAAGCCCATGCAGAGAGGTGCAGAGATTCCCCCAGTGGATGGCAATCACTGCTAAGGGTAGCAAATGGATTCTGATGATGATCTGAACTTTCTACATCTGTAAATAATGATTGTAATACAGGTTTTTTTTCCCAATCTGGTACCTGCTTTTTTAGCTAACCTACATCTTCCATCAGTTCCAGCCAATGTGGCCATTGAGTGGGGTAAGGGCAAAACATCAGCTGCACATTAAGTTGGAGAAAGTTGTTTTAAGAGATCTGAATTAGAAAATTCCCTGAAGGACAATGTTCTGGTAGTTTTTAGTTAGAAAGGAAATGGACGGATAAAGTTCTTGCCTTACCTAAAAGGGCTTCAGATAGGAGCATGCACCTGGAACTTCCCCTTGAAGAAGGATAATGTGACACCTAATTTCCTGATTAATCCTCTGTTTCTGCACAGGCTTCTGTTCTCACTTGGATATTTTTTTAAAAAATCTCTAAAATTGTATTAGCCATTGAAAATAACCAGTAAAGCCCGCATTGAAAAAGTAAAGACCTACTTCTAAATAGCCTCTCAAGGAGCAAATCTGGCTAGTTCACCAGAACTGTGGGGTGGGGGTGAAAATTGATTCAAGTAAAACTGCTGCCATTAAATACAGACTCCAAATAATTTTCTACATTTGACTATAAGATTCAGGCTAAATTGCTTGTATCTACAGATGTATCTCCTGGGTGGGACATTAAATGACAGTCATGTGCTGTTTGAGAACTGGGCTACAGGTGCCAGGCCATGCTCCCCTTCCTCCCCCATGCCCCATACAACAGCCTGAACATTTCTGTGCCAATTCTCAGTGATCCAGGTCATGGTTGTCTCACAGGTCCTTTTTCCAAGAGGCAACTGGCCTCTCTTGTTTTTCTTTGTATCTACAGATGTATCTCCTGGGTGGGACATTAAATGACAGTCATGTGCTGTTTGAGAACTGGGCTACAGGTGCCAGGCCATGCTCCCCTTCCTCCCCCATGCCCCCATGCCCCATACAACAGCCTGAACATTTCTGTGCCAATTCTCAGTGATCCAGGTCATGGTTGTCTCACAGGTCCTTTTTCCAAGAGGCAACTGGCCTCTCTTGTTTTTCTTTGAAGACGTTTCGCTTTTCATCCCAGAAGCTTTTTCAGTCTTCAAAGAGAAACAAGAAAGGCCAGTTGCCTCTTGGAAAAGCACCTGTGAGACAACAGCCTGAACAGAAAACAAGGAGGAAAGAGGCTTGTTTTTCTGCTCTCGGACCCTTACCGTGGTTTGCTGGAGGTAGGATACAGCGTCATGAACGGTGACAAAAATCTGCTGAGGGGTTAGGTGATGCATGAGGCCACAAAAACTCAAGGTCTGTAGGACATTGGCTGGGTGGATAAGAAGAAAAGAGAAGGCACATAAGTCTCATGCCACCTTTGGGTCTGACTCGCATGTACACAGCAGCGGTCCCTTCCTACTTCCACAACACAACAGAATCTGTATATTACTCTGAGCCACGAATCATGGGATCTTGAAAAAAAATCTGATACTGTAATTATATGGATGAGTAAACTAGTACTTCAGATCAAGTACTTCAGCATCACCGCTCTTTCCAAGGCCCAATCTCTCATAAGCCAGTTGGAAACAACTTGAGCTTATTGTTGTTCCAGTGTTCTGTTCAGAAAAGCTGAGGGGGGCAGTGAGAACTCCCTGTTGCATGTCAGCTATCAAGAACCCCTTCTCCTCCACATGAAGTAATAGGGAAGCTGACAGGAAATGAGAAGTTGCAATCACATGGCCTCCTTCCTTAACAACAGCAACTAAGATGCTAGGATTGTGATCGCTATGTGATGTCACATGTCATGCATTGTGACTGCTGTGCTTAGCGATAGCACATCCTGTCCCAAGTGCCATTTTAAGCCAAGATCTGCTTGTAGAATGAACGTAAGGACAGAGAGGAAATAACAAATGCAGCTTCACCACTTCCATATGTGCATCATGATGTTGCTTGAGCATATAAAAGGGACAGAGCTTGCTTTGCAGTGGCATGTGGTGCTGCTTGTTTCACGTTTGACAGAAGCATCAGATTTCTGAGCCCTACTGAAGTGAAACTGATTGTTCGGGTGGTCTTACAATGTTTATTTTAAAAGGCCATAAAGAGAGGGAGGGGAGATTCAACATATGTAGACCACAGACCTAGTGATGGACATCTACCACATGACACCCTCCTCCAAAACAGGTGTCTATGGATCTTGGTTTGAATCACCCATAACAATCACAATGGCTGGTTTTTTAAAAAATATATATAATAAAATGATGCATTCAATCAAGCAACCATCAGCTCATCTCCTTGTCTTTGATGCCAAGTTAGGTGACTTGTTGGAAACACCCTATGCCATGGATTTCTGGGTCTGCATCAGATAAGTTAGTTCCATCACCCATTCTCCTTTGTATGTGAGAATCTATCCATGCAGGAAATGTACAGGATGTCTCTTGTACATGTACGTCTTGGATTTCCCATTGAGGGAATTGACAGTAGTCCACTTGATTTTGCTTTTAAGGAACAAGTGAAGTGGGCCAATCACACCAATTAAAAAAATGTATACTCTTTCCTGATGAAATAGACAACTTCTTAACTTTTAGGGGTTTTTTTGGGGGGGGGGAGGAAAGTAAATTAGGGTAGCTTTTTCCTACATACTATCTTTGAATTAAAGGTCCCATAATGGATTCCAACTAGAGACCGTTGAAGTTCTAGTCTAATGCCTCTGAAGGCCATCAGGCTGAGGAACAGTGAACTAAAATAATAGGAAGATTGATGGCACTTCTTACTTCACTCACCATTACAGGCAGACAAATGTATCTGAATGCCGGCTTTTTGACATTCCACACACACCTAAAAGGCAAGGAAACATTTGTAAAGAAGCTTACGTGGGGTTTTTCAGCCATTGCAGGTATACTGTAGCACCAATCTAATGGCCAAGATCCTGATGCACAATGATCTTTTATTAATTTTGGCACAAGGAGGTGACATCGTTTGTGTTCCACCCCATGGTCTATTATAAGTAGTCTGTTATACTGGGGGCAGCTGTTTTTCCAATTCAGTATAAATAGGCATGACTCTAGTTCATTTGTTAATATCACATTTTAAAAACAACCCATTTAGGCCCTGGTGGATTATAATTCTTCTCAAAGGACAGTTTAAAGGGGAGAAGAACATTATTTAAACTGACCCAATGCAATATAGATGAGTGAGGAAATGCTGTCTGGAGTGAGAAGCTAATGGCTTCTTTAAAAAAAATATCATTTCACTGTAATGTAATAATGTGGAAAATCATGCTCTAATTCTGCATGTTTGTGGGCTCAATGTGTTTGCAGACAAAACCCTGACTATTGACCAGATCCTTACCTCATCTGATTTTCTATATCAGGGGTCCCCAACCCCCAGTCTATGGACCAGTACCAGGCTGCAGTATGCCAGCACTGGTCCACACAAACAAGGAAAGCCCCAACCACAGGATGCAGGCAGCACACATAAACCATGCCTCCTCCGGCCTGTGGAAAAACCTCTCTCCACCTAACTGGTTCCCTGGTTCCCAAAAGGTTGGAGACCTCTGTTCTACATCACTCAATTCAACTACTGAGATGCTGGTGCACTGCAAAGCCAAGGACCAGCCTGAAGTATTACTTTCAATTTCAAAAAGGTCTTGGTTTCTGAAAAAGATGAAAATGATGGGCAGATGCAGTTCAGAGCTGTTAGGAAAATCTGCCCACTTGCACAAAAAAAGACAAAAAGGAAATGGGTGTAGAAGGGAGCATTCTGCAGGAGAATTGCTTTAAAGTCTGGGACAAGGGGCATCCCAGGATATTGGCTTGGTAACTGGTTATATTCCCTATGGCTGCCATTTGGAGAATGGGAGAGCCCGGCCCCCACCCCGTAACAGTTATTGTCTAGGAGTACTGACAGCATGTTCTCAAAACTTCTGTCGACTTATAATTACAACTCCAGATGTGTCCATCAGCCAAATGTCCAAGGCTCCCAATGTAACAGAACTTCTGTTGATTTTAGAGTCAACTGCAAGTCTTCTATACTTGCAGCTGAACTCAAACCAAAAAGCTCAGGGCAAATATGGAGTTTAGTTGTTGAGCAGTGACCCAGAACTACCAACAATGGGGAGTCCATGTTTCTATTCAAGAGGTCCCTCTGATTTGACTGGACCTCTGGCCAAAGGAATTTGTATCTTCTCTAGCAGTCTCTAGCTCTAGAAGAACTGATGAACAGAATGAAATAGAATGGAACAGAATGGAACGCATTTGGGGAGGGCCAGAAAAAGAAAGGGCAGCCTTGTCCACTTTTGATCAGAGCCCATCTGTCCCTTTTACTCAGCCTGTGACAGAATGTCCTAGGTCAGAGACCCCCAACCTTTTGGGCACCAGGGACCGGTTCTGTTGAGAAAGGTTTTTCTGTGGACTGGAGAGTGTGTGGTTTTGTGTGCTGCCTGCATCCCACTGATGGGACTTTGCTTGTTTGTGCGGACTGTTTGTGGGCATGCCGTGGCCCATTACCGGTCTACAGACCGGGGGTTGGGGACCCCTGCCTTAGGTGGATCTGATTTTGGTGAAAAAGGATTCCTCTTTAAAGAATGAGAATCATGAATCGCTCCAGGATCAAAAAATAAATAAAACCCAACTTGCAGGCAGTATCAATCCTGCCCTCCTCAAAAAGTCTGAACTATCAAGAGATCAGGAAATCTCAAGGTATTTCAGGGATTGCAACATAGTGAACTCCCACAGGGTCAGGTGAGATTCTAGCCATCTTAAAATTTAAAAATATCTGTACTTTTCAGGATCAGAATCAATCTTTATTACGGTCACAGATCAGCACAAAAGTTAAACATTAAAATAAATACATTCTCTAGACATTTTTGGAAAATGACTAAGCAAGGTAGCTGATATGAATAAAGATCTTTAGTTCTTTAGGTCTTTTTTCCTTATTATCATTGCAGCAGCACAAAATTTTGCTACTGCACGAGTGGTGTTTGGATTTGAATCCTGAAGGAGATGGTTCACATACAGTAGAAGTTATCTCCCTAGAAATCTCTCTAATAGAGGAAAAAATACACCTTGATCTGATGTCCCTGTAGAACTTGTAGTGCAATTGGACATGTGAGATATTTTCAGCTTCCCCACTGCCACATGTATACATTTGCTCAGCTATGGGGTTTTATCATCCCTGTCCTGCAGGAGTGCTGAAGGGAGGATATTAAGTCTGGCTCTAAAAAAGGCTATTCTACCCTTAGGAAAAGTTAGGTCTTTCAGATACCTTGCTGGTTCCCACACACCCCATTTAATCTGATTTCTGCTGTAGAGAGATAACCTGTTAAGTTCTAGCTCCGTAGTGGCGAACCTATGGCACACGTGCCGCAGGTGGCACGCAGAGCCCTCTCTGTGGGCTTGCGCACCATTGCCCCAATCCTAGGCCTTCAGCTGGGTTTTATAAAACCTTTTTGCTTTAGGCCTCCGCCGCCGTGTGCAAAAAAAAAAAAAAGGTTCAATCAATCAGTCAATTTCAACTTCTCGCGGGGAAAAAAAAGATTTTGCAAAGTTGGAATTGATTGATTGAACTTTTTAGTCCCACCCAGTCTGCCATTATCACCACAGCCATACCCACCCAATGGGCCACGCCAACCCAATGGGCCACACCCACTCAATGGACCACGCCCACCCAGCACCCAACGATACATAAGTGGGCTTTGGGTTGCAGTTTGGGCACTCGGTCTCTAAAAGGTTCGCCATCACTGTTCTAGCTGAAACTCCACCTCTCTTATTCTATTGGTAACCACTTGCTTGGCTTGATCGTAGTTTAGGGATATTGAAAACGGGGGAAGGTCCATAGAAGGCCAGTTTATGCTCTATTGCCTGTTTCCAGGGAGGGGGAAATTATCTACCAGAACCAAAAGGAGTCAAACCCTCTGGGAAGAATTGAATTTTCAACCAGTAAATTATCATCATCTTCCAGGCCCTTACCTCAATTCGAGGCATTCCTGTCTCAATTCTCAGCTGGGAGTTTGATGTCCCACTAGGTGCAGCTAAAATGGATCTCAGGAATTTTGTTTCTAAAGACTCCTTCTTCAAAAAATAATTCCTTTTGTGCCCCCATTGACAGTGTCTGCATCAGTGTTTTAGCCTTAAAGAGTTTTAAAGCTGCAGGGACTAATTGTCCTCTGTCTGTGTAAAAAAAGCATTTGATAGCATTTGAGGATCTAAGGGTTGATTGAATTGTGTGGTCCAGATGTGCCTTTCAAATACCTTTCATATGGAACAACACCCCAAGGTACTTGAATGTATTGACCTGTTCTAATCTAGATTGTGTCCTTCTACCTTCCAAAAGTATTGAATAGCTCTTTTAGGAAAAACTAGGATGTTCAATTTTTTGAAATTGAGGATCAGATTATTTTGTCTACAGTATTTTAATGTTGCTGAAATAGCTCTCTTGAGTCCAATAGGGGTTTGTGAAATAATAGCGGCATCATCAGCATACAGAAGTATTGGTATTTTCAATTGTGCTAAGTTGGGAGGAGGGAAGTCTGGGTTAAGCAGAATATCAATCAAGGAATTAATATAAAGATTGAAAAGGGAAGGGGCCAAGATACGTCTGTACTTTTAAATTTTGGAGATCAGCAAGTACTGTTCTGAGTGTGGTAGATCCCTTGGGCTCCAGTTAAGGAAAGTTCATCTGGAGACATATTCTGAGTTTTAATCTTGATTTAATTTCAACATTCACTGATTTTGACGCTTGTACTTCTCCAGCCTTACTATTTTTCAATCCTTATTCCCCACTACACAGACACAAACACACATATTTGTCTTTTGATACCTGGATAAGGAGCCGTGCGCCAGATGAATCCACAAAGGATATTCCACTGCAGTCAAAAATCACAGCCTGTACATCTAAGCCTATATAAGCAGATAAGACAGAACCCATATCAACCACACTCAACCACTGCAGCGCCACAGATTCAGCCTAACAGCTGCCATATGCTACCCTGCACTTGTCCAGGAACACTTTGTTCTCTAGATGGTTTTGCACCAGCAAAGACTAAAATGAAATTCTGGACCCATGCATACATTTCTTCTGTAAAACAGCCGGCATAGAAGAGAATTATCCTAACAAACCATGTCTAATAACTGAATACAAGCACAAAGAGAGTTCAGCCTAGTATTCCCACATGGGATGGACTTCAATTGCCATAACCCCCAGCTGGATAGGGATTGAAATTCAACAACTCTGGAGGCATAAAATTAGGGATTTTCCACCATGGGGTTTAACATGTATATTTACACAAGGAAATTGCCCAAGAACAAAATGGAATTAACCTTTGATTACCTGAGCTAAGCTTCTTTTCCAAGACACAAACGGTGCTGTCCTAAAGAAAAAGGGGAAAACCCAACAATTAATTTCTATTTACAAACTGAAAGAATTGACCTATGCCATTTTACATCTAATAGGGCAGGGGTCTTCAAACTTGGCCCTTTTATGACTTGTAGACTTCAACTCCCAGAACTCCTCAGCCAGCGTGCCTGGCTGAGGAATTCTGAGAGTTGAAGTCCACAAATCATAAAAGGGCCAAGTTTGAAGACCCCTGTAATAGTGGGTCAGAGACAGTTATTCATATGATGTGACTGTTTTCCACCAAGGATCTTTTGAACATTGTTGGGTGGGAATCTCGTTATCATAGAAAACCACCCCCCCCCCATATTCAGTTTAACTAGAGCAGCTGCTTTGACTTACCCCGCAGGGTGAAAAATAGCAACATCTTGACTTATACCCCACTTAGATCTCCACATATATAAGAGCTACTGTACAGAATTCACTCTCTTATAATTGAGTAAATGTGCCCACAATTCTGTAATCAAAACCCATCCCTTTTTACATATGTCATAATGCATGTAGAAAGAGTGGGGGTTGGCCACCATTTTGATTTTTTTTCACCACCTGAAAGTACCCCTGACTCTCTGGCTGTTCCTCTGGGCTGGATGGCAGAACTGCCCATGGTGTACAACCAGTTCTAAGCACCAGAATCAATCTAGTTGTCTCAGATGAGACAGAAGACATTGTAATGTGTGTTTGCTTTTTAATAACAATTATAATCCAATACAGTCTTGACAAAAGAAGCTTAGCATCAGCCTTAAAATGATATCAATAAAAGTCATTAATAAATATTATGGACCTCTTAAATCTAATCTAATCTAATCTAATCTAATCTAATCTATCTGAATGCAGATGGAATAAAAGCACTTTAGCTTAACATCATCAGGCTTGAGGTCATCCAAAACTCCAGGATCAGGTATTCAGTTTTTAAAAAAGAGCTTAAAATAATATCTCTTCCTTTAGCTAACTTTTACTTCCATGAGCATTTCACCACCTGGCTGGAGTAACATATGGGTGAACTTGATTTTTTTTAAACTGAACTCACAATACTTGGTCTCCCCACTATCACTCCAATCTTTTACCAGGAGTCTTACCACTGTAGTGATGTCCATTTTTATCCTGCTGTTAAACGGTGGATCCTCAGACTGTTTGCAGTCTTGCTGCAGCCCCACAAGTTTGCTGACAATATCTCTAAAAAAGCTGCGGTTTCCATAATAGATGGGGGCCTGGTAACTTAAGATCTTCACACCTGGGATCTCAAAGCACTAAGAAGAAGAAACAGAACAAATGGAATAGAAGCACAGAATCATAGAATGTATGAATACATGTTCACTGGGTTTGGGAAAGGGTTATGGCAGACTTCCCCAGTCTGACACCTACCAAATAATTTAGGTTACAAATCCCATCATCCATAGACAACTGTGAGCAGGGAGCTACCCACAGGAATGAATGAAGAGAAATTGGAGGATATAACCCAACATTTCTAAAGGGTACAAATTGTAGGGAATTAATAATTGCCATGTTGTGCAAATTAATTAATTAATGCAAATTAATCTTGGCTGGGCATGTCAGGCGAGGAAATTCACTGAAGAAAGCATGTATATTGGGAAGAATTAGTGATAAAAGAAAACCAGGCCACCAATGAAAATGATAGCTGGACACCATCAAAGCTGACACCAGTCAGAGCATAGAAAAACTCAAAGAAGCAGTGCAAGATTGGAAGATGTGAAGAGACCTGGCCCGCACAATCACCAAGAATTGGACATGATTAAATGGATAACATCGTCATCATCAATCTTTGCTATACTCCTATTACAGACTAGATTTCAGAGTCTCCACTGTAGCACAAGCATCCTTCTTCCTTAAAAATTAAATGTTCTTGTTAAGTTCTATGCAATAAAATTACATTTCTAGAAAATCTCTGAACTTCTAGAATTAGAACATTATAACAACCTGTTCTCATTCAAAGAGAGTTTTCCCCCCTTCATTAAGAATAAAACAACCTCATCTTGTTCCCAAAGCAAGATGATCCTATATTAAGGCAGCCTCTACACATATCAGCACAGGAATTAGTCCTGTTGAGTTCAAAGAGACTTTCTCCCAGCCAGGTAAGTAGGAACAATTTCCACCACTTTTTACCTTGCTGTTGTACTTGACGGGCTTGTAGATTTCCGTATCCGCTGCTCGGCCCAGCACAGAGCATTCAGCCCTGTAAAATAAATAAATAAATAAATAAATAAATAAATAAATAAATAAATAAATAAATAAATAAATAAATAAATAAATAAATAAATAAATAAATAAATAAATAAATAAATAAAAATAAATATAAATATAAATAAATATAAATAAATATAAATAAATATAAATATATAAATATAAATAACGAGAGATAAAAAACGTGAACACCAGGAAAAGTTTAAAAAACTATAAAAGTTTTAATAAGTTAAAATCCTAGCTTTTGCTGGCCACTGCCAGCATCATCAGGGATCAATCTAGGTCAATGGGAGCGCTTATTTACATGACCAAGCTGTTTCAGCGCCCAACCCATGGATGCCGTCATGGGGCTCAGTCGGCCAATTGATGTTCCGGTCGCAGTCTCCATATCATTAGCCGGTTTATCCTCGCTACTCTTATCCTCATACACCTTATTGCTCACTTTCCTCCCCCCCCCCTCTTTTCCGTGTTCCTATGCTAGCTTCATACTCTGCCTTGCTAAGCGAGGATAAACTGGCTAATGATATGGAGACTGCGACCGGAACATCAATTGGCCGACTGAGCCCCATGACGGCATCCATGGGTTGGGCACTGAAACAGCTTGGTCATGTATAAATAAGTGCTCCCATTGACCTAGATTGATCCCTGATGATGCTGGCAGTGGCCAGCAAAAGCTAGGATTTTAACTTATTAAAACTTTTATAGTTTTTTAAACTTTTCCTGGTGTTCACGTTTTTTATCTCTCATTATGAGTACACCCAGGAATCATTCTTTTATTTTTAGTACTGTTTTTAATAAATATAAATAAATAAATAAATACAGAGTAAAGTAGATAGATAGCCTTTATTGTCATTTTTTACTGTGGGCAAACTGGCACACATTAAAAATGAAATTCTGTTGCCTGCTCTCAAAACAGTGTACATATAAACATGCTATGTACAACATATGTATAGAATAGCCTTTGCCCAAGAAACATGCAGATAATATTTTGGTGGCCATTGGGGACAAGGAAGAGATAGCATTTCAAAAGGATATAGTCTTAAAGGACAATCTGCATATTTACATGGATGTTTGGAAACCAAGGAGGACTTAGCCTAGGCCAGTGGTGGCAAACCTATGGCACGGGTGCCAGAGGCGGCATTCAGAGCCCTCTCTGTGGGCATGCGCGCCATCGCCCCAGTCCTAGGCCTTCAGCTGGGTTTTATAAAACCTTTTCGCATTAGGCCTCCGCCACCGTGTGCAAAAAAAAAAAAAGGTTCAATCAGTCAATTTCAACTTCTCGTGGGAAAAAAAAAAGATCTTGCAAAGTTGGAATTGATTGATTGAACTTTTTAGTCCCACCCAGTCTGCCGTTACCACGGCAGCCATGCCCACCCAATTGGCCACGCCCACCCAATGGGCCACACCCACCTGGCACTCAATGATGCATAAGTGGGTTTTGGGTTGCAGTTTGGGCACTCAGTCTCTAAAAGGTTCGCCATCACTGGCCTAGGCCTATGGTTGACGACAAGAAGTGGGGCAGAAAATCCGCCTTAATTATTATGATTCCCTTTCAAGAATGATCTTTTTGGCACACTTAACAAGAGGATTTTGCATCCCAACAGCTGGGCTTTAATTTAGCATTCAGCAAGAGAATGTAGCAAAGGAAGGACCACTACTATGAAGTTACCTCTGTGTGCGGCATACAACAGTCATCATGGAGAACACAACTCCCACTGCCAGGCCAAAGTCCACACTAAGCACAACCACGGAAAGCCACGTGACCATCCACACAGCCTGTAAGAGAATTGAAAAGACAATAATAGAGCCACCCAATTCCAAACCAGCACAGAAAGTTCCAAGGGTTTCAGTGGAGACCATCCCATTCCAGCTTATCACAGCTTTAAATTAGGAAGTGTCTTCACACCTTATAAGTTAAAAGAATGGCAAAATAACAAATGCAGTTTAATAACAAGAGCAATAATAGATTCCAAATGCACATGCTGAGCACCTATATAACAGTTATAGGAGAAGGAACATCTACAGTATAAGGCTTCATGCTAGATGTCAAGAGATTCCCAGATGTTATTGCCACTTACGAAGTCCACATGGCTGATCCTCCACAACTCAGGTAAGTCCCGGAACTGCAGAAACATCTGTCGAAGACTGGTGACATTGATACAAGCTAGGACAGCCTGACATGAGAAAAGAAATCAGGAATCACATAAAGAGACCCTGTCTTTTCAAAACAGGTCAAGATTGACTAGTGGGATGGACCTGTCCTCTCTTGCTCAAATCTCATTTCTCCTCTTTTACCTGAAAAAAAATCCTCCTTCCCAATCCCATCCAGGGTCTTCTTGGTGCAGCAATTTCCTCCTACATTAATAAGTTGCTACCACCAAGTACGAATTGTGGGTTTGGTCCTTCCTAGGA